>NW_026129217.1:912993-958952 GCF_022985175.1 Labeo rohita
GTTGGTACAGTACTGGAGTTTCTGCAGGCCCGTTTCTCCACAGGGTTAGCCCACTCCACCCTGAAGGTCTACTTGGCAGCGATATCGGCCTACCACGCCCCTCTTGGTGGCATCCCAGTGGGTAAAAACCCCCTGGTTATACGTTTCCTCCACGGTGTGCTGAGGCTGAGGCCTCCGACACGACCCCGTGTCCCTCCTGGGATCTGGCTGTGGTGCTTGAGGCTCTTTGTAAGCCTCCATTTGAGCCTTTAGAAGAAATTCTGGTTCGATTTCTCACTTTTAAGACTGTGCTATTGCTAGCTCTTACTTCCCTTAAGCGGGTTGGGGACCTGCAGGCCCTTTCAGTGGCCCCCTTCTCATTTAGAGTGTTCTCCTGGCATGATCAATGCCTTCCTTTACCCCAGGCCGGGGTAAAGGAAGATTCCTAAGGTCCCCACCAACACACCACAGCCGGTTGTGCTCCAGGCCTTTTGTCCTCCTCCCTTTCGGGAGCCCGACCAGCAGAAGCTAAACTGTACGTGTCCTGTACGTGCTTTGGATGCCTATGTCCACAGAGCTGCCCTGTGGCGTAAATCTGAACAACTGTTTGTCTGCTATGGCCCCCCTAAGAAGGGGTTTCCTGCTTCAAAAGAAACTTTGAGTAGATGGATTGTAGATGCTATATCTACGGCTTACGAGTCCTCTGACCTCCCCTCACCTCTGGGGGTCAAGGCTCACTCAACACGCGCTATTGGTGCCTCTAAGGCTTTCTCGGCAGGTGTCCCAATCCAGGACATCTGCAATGCTGTGGGATGGTCCACGCCCCCCACCTTTGTAAGGTTTTACAACCTTGATGTCCGAGCCACTCCCGGCTCTTCTGTTCTCCTGCCCTAGCTCTTCCACTAGGCAGGGATTTGGAAGTCTGGTGGCGTGGGCATCTCGTTCCCAAAGCGTCTCCGGACGCAGCTTGAGTTCCTGAAGGGGAACGTCCCGGTTACGTATGTAACCTTGGTTCCCCGAGGGAACGAGACGCTGCGTCTCGGTCCATCCTTCCGGCATCCCTGCCGAGCGCTCGCTTCATCCACGAAGCTGACGCCGGCCGGTTTCGCACGTGCTTTTATGCTTCCTGGTCGATGACGTCACCCGCCCGTGACGTCCCGCTTTCTCATTGGTTAGATTACACATTCATTCAGAGCGTGGTTCGGCCAAGGGCGTTCCCAAAGCATCTCCGGACGCAGCGTCTCGTTCCCTCGGGGAACCAAGGTTACATACGTAACCGGGACGTTTTCCCTATATATTTCATCATTGAGGATTTCTTAAGAAAAGTTTAAAAATCTTGTCTCATCTCATTCTCGTGAACCCAGTCTCGTGTCTCGTCTCGTCTCGTCTCGTGGGATAAGCGTCTCATCACACCCCTAGTAAAGAGACATCAGAAAATGAATTTATTGCTATTTTTCATCTTATTGGGACTCGAATACAGTTTTTCTCAATTGATTTGGCACATTTCTTCAAACTCAGATCACTGTTCTCAAAACAGTGAACACGGTGAGCTGAACACTTTGTAATTGTCCTAAACAGATTGTACATTTTCATTTCATACAAATTGCAAATCATGCAAATCATTTTCTCAAAACAATGCCCATATGGCTTTTTTTGTGGCCAAAATATATTTGAAATATATGTTAAATATATGTTGCAAACAGGGAAGCTCAATGAAACATATTTTTTAAATACTTTTTTTGAAAATATATTTATATGTGGCCAAACATATATTGGTAGAAATATATTTACATAAATATATTTTAGCAAATATATTTTTGGCCATTTTTTGTATATTTTTTTTAAATGTATTTTCAATGTAGAAATATATTTCTGAACATGTATTGCTATTTTCCATCTTATTGCGACACAAAAACAGTTTTTCTCAATCGATTTGACACATTTCTTCAAACTCAGATCACTGTTCTCAAAACAGTTAACAGTGAGCTGAACACTTTGTAATTGTCCTAAACAGATTGTTTTCATTTCATACAAATTGCAAATCATGCAAATCATTTTCTCAAAACAATGCCCATATGGCTTTTTTTGTGGCCAAAATATATTTGAAATATATGTTAAATATATGTTGCAAACAGTGAAGCTCAATGAAATATATTTTTGAAATAGTCAATAAGTGTAATATATTCATAGTGTATTTTTTTTCTTAAATTCAACAACACAAAATTAAGGTGATAATAATATATATGAAATCACCACCAGCTTTCATTAAGTGCAAAAATTGTAAACTTAAAACAGTTATTTTACAGATATTTCATGAACTGTTATGATGAAACACATTTAATTTATAAATAAAGTCAACTGACTTGCAGCAATAGAATAATAAACTTTATCAGATCTCAAGATCTGAGCATGTTCATTTATTACAAACCAGTCAAACATTATTCAGTACAAAAGTTAAGAATTACTGAGTTTCAGATGTTGATGTCACCAAGATAGAGATCAGTGTTTGCTTTAGTTGGGCTCGAGTCTTGTTTAAAGTGTTAATTTTTCCTCTGGTTGCTTTAACTCTGTGTTTCTCAAGCATGTTTGTTAAATGCAAGGGACTAACGAAATCAGATGATGTTGACTATTTATTGTTGGTGCTGTAATCATCAGCAAGTAGCTGTTAAGAATAAATCATTAAGGGGCTAGCTTTGTAAACCATTAATACTGTATAAAACTGAAGGCTGCATTTTTGTGGCAGAAATATTGTACCAATATGGGGTTCAGAATTGAAATCAGTATAGAAAAAAATTGATTGAGCTGAGGGTTTTAGATGCATAGATAGACATTAAGAATCAGCACATGAGTCTCAATAGTGGTGACAATCTTGAAAAAAATTTTTTGTGAATCTATAGTTTGTTTTGTGATGTTCAGAGTTGATCTGTTTATCTGAATATTTCGTCACCATTGTTGAGATTCATACACTGATTCTTGATGTCTGTGTGTGCCTCAGATATCCTGCCAGAATATTTTCTGCATAATGGCTTTAAAAAATATTTCAAAACATCACAGCTGTGTAAAATCAATAACAAATATTAAATAATCAGACACCAGACTATGAAACAACCACTACATGATGACTTCTTCCAATGACACTTTCATCTGCTATTTTGCCATAACAAAAGTGCTTTAGAAATGCAAAGAGCATGATTTATTTGAAACAGATTTCTCAAAACAATCTTTAAAGTATTGAAAATGTTCATAAAACAGAGCAA
Organism: Labeo rohita; assembly: GCF_022985175.1. Lineage (NCBI taxonomy): Eukaryota > Metazoa > Chordata > Actinopteri > Cypriniformes > Cyprinidae > Labeo > Labeo rohita. The sequence continues at coordinate 916,230 of NW_026129217.1, forward strand.
TGACAAATTATAACCTCATTAGAACATATTTCACCAAAAAATGTAAATTCTGTCAATAATTACTTACCCTAATGTCACATAAGACCCTTTTGTGCAGATGGCAAATGAAGATATTTTTAACAGATGCCTTGTGTATGCAAAAAACAGCAACAATAAGATTATGTCTTTATTTACAGATTATGTATCTCCAACGCATTTTCACAAAAGCATTATCGAGATGGCCAGATAGCTCTTACGTCAACACAAAACTGATGCATCATGGTGCTCTAGTGAATGTGTTATTTTGTTAATAAAAATGCAATGTTTTTGTGCACACAAAACATTCACGTAACTTCATAAAATTGAGGTTAAACTATGGGAGTCATATTTTAGACTTTAATGAGTCATACTTTTATGTCTTTATTACCTTTCTGAGGTTCGAAAGTGGTAGTTGCATAAACTGTGAAATAAAGTGACAAAACTTTCTCAGATTTTATGAAAAAAAAAAATCTACATTTATGTTTCAAAGATAAACAAAAGTCTTACAGATTTGCAACAACATGAAGGTAAGTGATGAAAATTTTAGGTCTAACTAAGTAACTAACTAACACATTAGGTAAATCTGTTTCCTCAGGGGCATCAGTAGATCTCTGCCTAATCTCTGATGTTCTGGTTCTTCTGCTCCTTCCACCATCCCAATCCTGGATTATTGAGCCACGACATAAGTTTCCACTTGAATGCTTTACCCTGGCTGCTTTTTCTCCAGCATCTAAAGTGAGAAAGATAACAATCAACAAAACAAAACAATAATGGTTGTCCAAAATGTAAAGTATACACTTGATTTTTCCCTACTGTTAGGGCATTTCCACCTCAGGGCACAAAAAGTGGGAACTGACTTAAAACATTAGAACAATTTTCAAGAGTTTTCAACAGTTTTATGTCACTTCCTATATATGCATTGCAAATGTGGTACAATTAAAATTACTATCCAGGTAGTAAAAAAAGTCAGATGCTGAAATGTTGAAAGGATAGTACATAAGAACCGTACTGAAACGGTAACCCAAAAATGGTTATAAGAACCAAATCAAATATAAACGTGTTTGACATTAAAAAAAAAGTACTTACACAGCAAAAGATGCAGTGACCTGTGGCTGAATGACCTTTGTTTTTATTTATCTGTGATTGACACACAAACAAATTAATAAAAGATAATAACATCACTGAATATGAGTCAAATATTGCATATTTCTGTTCAAATTAAAGTGTACTCATTATTAACTAAATAAAGTCCACAGCCATACAGAGGGTGCATCTCAATCAGGTTCATAGCTTGCTAGGCTGTGAATTAATATATTGTGTACACGAATTCAGGCACTGATAAGGACAGTGGCTCACAACACACTAGTGATTATTTCCGTCCTCATTATACAACATTATACAACGTTACCACTATTTATGCACAACAGTAAACAACATTGATATCTTAATGCTATTTACAGTATATTATGCTAAACACTTTGTTACATGTACAGTATGTGCAAGATTTCAGTGATAAATAAATTGTAAATGTTTGCTAGATTAGACATTACCTGTCTAGAGATGTATGTTTATGATGAATTATAATATTGGCTTGTGTTTTAAAATCTATCACTGTCATTTTGTAGCGAATTAACTATGTTGAGCTTCAGAACTATAAGGGAACATATTGAGCATCAATGCTTCATGGTTTTCAGTTTTTTAGGGAGCAACATTTCAGTTCACTGTAAAAATTTTGTGACTGAGACAGCCCTTAACCACTGACTACTGAGCAAGGCACCAGAGTGATACTGTCACGATTCTGGCCAGTGGCCTTCGATCCGCTCACCACCAGATGTCGCCCTGTCATTCCATTGACATTCACATTACACAGACTGTTGCACCACACCCCAGACTACATTCCCCATCATCCATTACGCTGATTACACACACACACACAGCTGCATCCAATCAGACACACTATATAAGCCTTGGACTTCTTATCTCCGAGTACTGCATTGTGTTTAGCACTCTCATTGTCTTAGCAGTTAGCTGTACAGAGCAACTTTGTTTATCCAGAGTCTAGTTCAATCGTGTTTCTAGTCAGTTTTTCCTAGTCTTGTTTTCTTATAATATCTTGATCTGCCTTCAGCCTGCCCTGGACTTTTCGCCTGTCGTGGATTAAACCCTTTGTCTTGTTGTTTCGGATTCTGTTTGCCCCTCAAATTAACTTTAGCCTGTCTATTAGGATTACCCGTTTACCTCGTCCCTTGGATTACGTTTGCCCGCTGAACGACCCTCGCCTGTCTTACAGATTACTCTTGTGTCTTGCCCTAATATACCTGTTTGCCACTGTTTGACCCAAGCCTGTGTATGACCACGTCTTTGTTTATTAATAAAAGCTATGGAGATGGATCCACCCACTTCACCTCTCTGTCACTCTGTAACAGAATACTCGGCCACACAAGGATCCAGCAGCTTTTCACATGGACACTGGCCAGGTATGGATACTGCAAGAATTCTATTAGCCCTCGAGCAGGGCATGCGATCACTCAAGTTTTTAGCCATCGCATATTACTCTAATCCACCTTCCGACTGTTTATTGATTATTGTTTTTTGTGATGGTGTTAATCAACCACTAAGATCTAAACTGAGACGCAAGGGTCTGCATACATCACTCGCTCTATTCATGGACCATGCTTTGCTTTGTGTGGGCTCCTCATTCACTGTGGGTGTCGCGGAGGAGGAACGCGACATCACGGTAATGGCGGCCACTAAGTTTAGTCTACCGCAAAATCTGGGACATTCAAGTGTTTGGATCGTTACTCCAGTGATTAAACCCACTCGTGAAATGGTGGCCGCACTGGAGCGCACTAACATAATGGCGGCGACAGTGGAGCCTATTCACAAAATGGCAGCAATAATAACGACTCAGGGATGGCAGCAGTGACATGACAGAGCATGTAGAGTCACAGCTCTGTTTTCTGAGTCAAGTCAAGCCACAGCTGATCTTCATGAGCCAAGTCAAGTCACAGCTGATCTTCATGAATCAAGTCAAGCCACAGCTGGTCTTCATCAAGTCACCACTGTCCTCTCAAAGCCACGCCACGTCTCAGCTGATCTCCCCGAGCCTTGTCACGTCACGTCTGATCGTCCAGAGTCTCGCCACATCGCAGCTGATCATCTAGAGTCACATCACGCCACAAAGGATCATCTAGAGTCACATCACGTCCTGTCTGCCCACCCAGAGCCTTGTCACATCCTGTCTGTCATCCTAGAGCCTCAACACATCACATCTGTCACCCCAGAGCCAAGTCCTGTTGCGGTCATGTTGTCGCAACCCTCCACAGTCCTGCCTAGAGAACCTATCATTAAGCATCAAAGGATGGCATCCAGTGTGGAGGATCCACCGCTGGTGTCAGCTCGTGCTGTTGGTATCCCTAAACCAGCACTCACCCCTTCTGTCCCATAGGTAATCCCCTTGCCTGCAGCACTTCCCATATGGGGGATTACTTTCTGGTGTCTATGAGCTGCAATCACTACCGCCAAAATCTAGAGCCAACGACGCCCATGGAAGGATCGCCAGAGGTGGTGGCTGAGGCTGCAGAACCTCCTGAGATGGTGACGCTCATAGAAGGATCTCCAGAGGTGGCAGCTGAGGCTGCAGAACCTCCTGAGGTGGTATCGCTTACTTCAGCTCTGGTCCCAGTAGTGGTGCCTATTTCTGAACTCTTGTCTTGCCCTGTTCCAGCCACTGAGGCCACTTATGCCCATCCTGTCACGGCTATGGAAACCGTCAGTGAACTCTCTGTCCATCCTGTCACTGCTATGGAGGCCGTCATAGAACTCTCTGCCCCATCTGTCTCAGTCACGGACATTGACTGTGAACTCTCTGCCTGTTCCGTCTTCTGTGCCCTGGAGGGCTCCTGCTCCGTCTACTCTGCTCTGGTGGGCTCCTGCTCCATCTGCTCTGCCCTGGTGGGCTCCTGCTCCACTTTGGGGGTCTTCAGTCCTGCTCTGGTGGTTTTCTGCTCTGCTGTGGGGATCTTCAGTCTCGTCTGCCCTGCTGTGGTGGTCCTCAGCTCTCCCTGCCGGCTGGATTTTTGACTTTCGTGAGCTGTAAGCTGTAATCATCAAAATAAAAACAAACAAACAAAAAAAACATAGAAATGTTTTATTTTACGTGTAATGAATCTAAAATATATGAAAGTTTCAGTTTTTGAAATGAGTTACAGACAAAAAAATAAACTTTTTCACAATATTCTATTTTTTTTTAGATGCACCTGTACATCATATTACAATATTTAATAAGAGTTCTAACACGGTGTGTACACCGGAAAAAATATTATATCAGTGATGCTGTCTACACAAAATAAGGCGTGGCGCAACACAACAAATTCCAGACAGTAAACCGATGACGTACTGACACAAAGTTCAAATGATCTATTGATCAATGATCTAAATGATTGATTTGTCGTGTCCTGCATAGACAGACTTTAGCTGTTGTGGTGCAGCTTGACAGCTGTCGTGTGCGGTGTAGAAGCGGTTGTTAGTGTGTGTAGCTTGGGTATAGAGAATGGGAATCTACATCATTGTGCACTGCATTCTGGGTATACAATACAAATCACCAGAGGAAAATATTACTATTTGCGTTAATATTTTTAAGAGTTTCTTGCACTTTATTAGAATAAATGGACTAATATTTGAATCCCTTGTGTTATTAAAGTTTGTGGTCAGTGTTTTGTTTTTGAAATAAGTCACTTATGTTCACCAAGAAAACTTTATTTATTTGATTATAAATAAAAGCAGTAATGTTGTGAATATTATTACAATTTAAAATAATTGTTTTCTATGTAAATATATATGGGATGTATTTTTTTCACAAAGTATGATTTACGAAGGATGATGTGACACTGGAGTAATGATGCTGAAAGTTCAGCTTTGATTATTTTAAAAACATATTGAAATTGAAAATAGTTATTTAAAAATGGTAATTTCACAATATTACTATTTTACTGTACTTTAATCCAACAAATCCAGCAGTGGTGGCCATAAAAGACTTATTTTAAATACATGACAAATCTGACTCTTAAACTTTTGAATGGTAGTGTATGTTTGAGGTTTTACTTACTAGTCATATGGTTCAATGTCTAGAGATGTTCGTCAACAGGAGATACGCTTCAACTCTAATGTAGGCCATCAGCATTGAAGAATCTAGGAACATAAACAATCTGTCACAGAGCCAACAATGTTTATTATACAATGCCGGTTTTATTAGAAATAAACTATAGCAGAGGTAAAATGCAAAAGAAAAAGAATAATATACCAAACGTACAAAAAAGGAGAATGTAACAAAATACAGTTTTTTATTATATAACAAAATACTTATTTAGTAATGCTCTTACAGTGTTACTTATGTTTAAAATAACAAACAAGTGCATGGTGATATAAGCGAAATATATGAAAGATGCATATAAAGTTATTAATAAGCTTTCTTAGCTGTTTTCTATATCTGTCAGCAGCTCCCTTTAGAAAAAATCAGGAATTTCTCATAGAGGTTATTTTTTTGACACTTCTAAAATCACAGAACAAGTGGCATCAACATTTGTTTACCATGAATGGTCAAAACATGTTTGAAAATGATGTATTCGATTAAGAGTACAGTGCATAATGTACTTTTAGGTTAATTAGCTTACTTACATTCATCCATTGACAAATTGCCAGCAAAACCTTTTTAAAAAAAAAAAACACTTATCTACACATAAGATGTCATTAAAAGCCCAAACGTTCATTAACAAGAGCTCAAGTCGTTTTGGTTACGTATGGTAACCCTCTTTCCCTGATGGAGGGAACGGAGACGTTGTGTCCAGTGTACGACACTAGGGGTCGCTCTTGGGAGCCCAAACCCCTCTGATAGTTTGAAAAAGGCCAATGAAATTGGGTGAGCAGAATTTGCATAGCTGGCCACGCCCGGGAGATCCGGGTATAAATAGGCCAGCGTATGCACTGCTCACTCATTCTGTTCTGAGGAGTCAAAGCGTCTCAACTCACTCAGAGGCGGTCCAGAGTTGTGGCATGGAGGACACAACGTCTCCGTTCCCTTCCATCAGGGAACGAGGGTTACCATATGTAACCAAGACGTTCCCTATCTGTCGTACACTCCGAGTTGTGTCAGTGTACAACACTAGGGATCCCTAGTCAAGGTGTTAACATAAGTGCAGCTCACCTCTTCGTGACCTTCCAACGTCCAAGAACTGACCTGTTACAGGCAGGGTTACCTGCAGCCGGGCTTTGCTTAGTGGAGCGGCTGAGCGCCTTGAGAATGTTGGGAAAGTTTCCCGTAGGACAAAAGGCACTACAGAGATCACAACCTGCCCAGAGGGGGGGTATAAATTAAATAACATTAGTGAAGGAACCTGAGGTGGGCCCCACTCTAGGGGCTAGAGACAGACATGTCTCAGGGGAAACACCGCACCACACAGAGTTATAGGTGGAAATTACACACATGGGGCCACATGAGGAGCCACTACATATGGGGCACAAATCCAACCAAGAGCTAGTAAAGTAACCTTACTTTGTGATGGATTTTTGTAGCGACTTCCTCCGACAAACTTCGCCACATCCAGAAGTGCCAAATGATGGAGAGATGTCCAGGGTTCACGTCAGGGAACCTACTGAAACTTAGAAGCGTAATCACCGTGAGGGGAAGCGCTTAAGCAAGCACTACACCAAACCAGAGTGCTGAGTTGAAGGGCTTGCGTTTAAGACTCTTAGCAGATACTGGTTCCATGCGCAGGTTGTAATCTGGCGAGTGTATTAGGTGTAGCCCAACCTGCAGCTCTTTAGACATCTGCTAACGAGGCGCCGTCCGGCAGGGTAACCCTCTGGACTGGTAGGCCTTACGGATCGCATCCACAGCAAGTGGGAGATCCTTATCTGGAGACAGCTTCCCCCTTCTGCTGTGCTCCATAACAGACAAAGAGCTGACCGGAACGTCTAAATGCTGAGCATGTTCTGGGTAAATGCGTAGGACACGGACCGGGCATAATAAGGTCAGGTTGGGGTCATCTTCCTGGGAGGAATTACTTGCAGGGTGACCACCTGATCCCTGAGGGGAGTGGTGGTTACCGTAGGCATGTAGTCAGGCCGGGCTCTCAGAACAATGTGAGAGTTACCGGTCCGATTTGCAGGCACGAGAGGGCTTTAGGATTCCCCGCTCTTAACAGAGGTGAGCACAATTGGGGAGGTCATCTCCATGGAGAGGGCACAGAACCACCAGACTGAAGGCTCAGCAGATCTTACTGTAGGCCAAAAGGGCCACAGATAGATCGGGAGGGGATGTGGTGCAATCAGGGAGGGTTCGACTTCCGGGCACCTCAGATAACAAATCGTGCCCCACTGTTCTGCCTTATACCAAGTCACGGTAGCTGTGCCTAGACTTGGTGTGGAAGCAGAAGGGTGCCTATCCAGGCCTCCTTGGAGGAGGGATAGCACAGATTTGATGCCGCAACTCCGTGGGTTCCACCCTGAGGAAGAATGCCTGCGCCATTTCCAGGACATGCCACCGCCTAGTGGAGGGGGCTCAGTCCTGTATAAGGTGCTTGTCACTGCAGGTGGATGGTTTCTGAAGGCTTCCCGGTCGCATCAGGGACCACAGAAGTCCCAGAGATCTGGGGGCGGGTGCCAGATTGTGCCCTTCCCCTGAGGAAGGAGGTTCCCTCTCAGGGGAAAGTGTCAGGAAGGAGCACAAGCTCCAAGAACCAGTTCCGCTGGGCTGAATTAGGACTACCAGGAGAATCTGTTCTGAGATCTTCCCGACATTGCACCGTGTCTGGCGTAAGCTGCTTGGTCAGCTGCATGCCAGTGGATCTTAACCAAGGGAATCCTTGGTCAGACCATACCACCACTGGCAATTCTGGTGAGGCAACAGAACTACCTGTGCCTGGCCGAATCAACTCCAGAACAGCCGGACCATCTGAGGATGGAGCCTCCAATCACCTCGGAGCCTAATAAGGGTTCTAGAAAACCTCCTGACAAGTTGATATTGCCACCTTCCTTCAAGAACTTGACCGGCTGTTGCAGGGCTTCTGGAGTTCTGCAGGGGACCATCCGTGGTGACACGCAGATAGAGGTAGTCGGGGGCCGGAGGGGAGCCCGACCTACGGCTGAAACTGGACATATAATGGCCCTTGTCTGCTACCGTGAAGAACTGGCATGCAATTGTATCATGGTGTCGCCAGAGGGACCAACCTGAGAAATGGGGAAACAAGAAGCAAACTTCTTCCCGCATTTCTAACAGGTTAAGCCAGAGGTGGCACTCCTGGACCAACAAAGTGGACACTGCCCCACTCAAAGCTTGCGGTACAACTTTCATAGCTCAGAGAGCATAATCGGTCATTATACGCAGTTCCTGTAGCTCTAGGTTGGCACCACCCTCGTACCGGTCTCATAACACCTTGGCCTGAATGCTCACAGGATGGTCGCAGTGTGCAGGGAGGACGCAGCTTGTCCAGAAGCTGTGTAACCCTCGCCCAGAGAGAACTTACAGGCCCTGGACGGGAGCTATGGGAAGAACCCGTCAAGTGGCGGCGTCTTGCGAGGAGTACCCCACAATCACCTCTCCGCCTGGAGAACCTCCGAAGCCCCCTCGCTGGACCCCCATCGAGGGTGGTGAAGGAGGAGGAGTTGGCATATCGTGTTCCGGACATTTTTATTTTTATTTTTTAAATGGGCTTTCCGCGATTTCATCAACTTCTCGTGTATTTCCGGGAAACAGGCACTGGAAACGAACGTAAGGTCATTATCCAGATGTCTATTAATCAGCCCTCCTTGGCTGCCCGTTTTAAGCACGGCTGCCATTTTAGCGTCCGCCTCAAGCTGAGAATCAACCCCCCACAAAGGCTTGCTCAGCTGAAGCTTCAGGTAAAAACGGCACACGCCCTCCTAGCGATGCTGCTGCTAACCATACCGCCTGTTTAGGAACTCCAAAAAAAGAAAGTCAGCTGTACTGGAATGGACTAACAAACTCATCTGGAAGTTCGATCACGGGACGTGAGGAACGAGAGTTTTGCGGGGTTTCACCTGGCGGAAACTTTCTCGCTTCCAATTGCTCCCCATTGACGCACATCATAGCGGCCTCGTACCCGGAAGTAGAAGGACCGGAACGGAGCAGTCGAGGTGAGCCGTAGCTTCACGTAAAAGCACACGGCTCTTGAGCAAAACGTGCTGAAGGATTACAAATTTAAGAATCTGTTTAAAATATGCTGATCGTATGCATATTTGATATAGGTTCCAATATGACAACATGAACTGAAAAAGTTATGTATATTTTGACAGTCTAAGAGCAGGCAGCCCAGGCCCTGAGACAGTAACCTTTCAGTTCCTGAACATCTGGCAGGTTTCCCAAGTTAAGTGTGAATTCTAATCTCAAGGTACAACTGTGCCTTTTGTTTAAGCACCTATGCATTTGAATGACACTTGTATGCTAAATAGATCAAGGCTGGGAAAAATCTTTAACTGAGCTGTTTTTCCTGTACCACATTTGCATGCTTTGTTTAGATTGTTTCCACCTCTATGTACTCCTCCCCCTTCAAACCTATATACTCTGCTGTGCTGAGATATTGAAAGAAGACCTTTTGATGACTGCAGAGCTACGCAGCGAGTATCTGAATAAAGAGAAACTTCTGCCTCAAGATATCCAAAAACATCTCCTGGTCTCTAAGAAAAAAATTAACAACAGTTTTGGGGCCATGACCTGGATAGAGCTTCTTGCCAGACATCGTTCCAGACTGAATTCCAGAAACTTTTTAGCCTCTGCGCCGCCAGAGAAGTGTTAACATACAGCTGCAGGGTTTGGTTAACAGACTAGTTTTCCTCTATCCAGGTAGAGAAGATTAGCATTACGTGCTAATATCAGTTACCCTCTGTTTTAGGCAGAGAAGATTAGCGTAAAGTGCTAGTAGTTTATGTTCAGGAATCCTCTGCTTTGCCAGAGAAGGTTGAATACATGATAATGTGTATTAACTAGGTTTTCCTCTGCTTTGCCAGAGAAGGTTAACAACAGTTGTTCTGTGTTAACAAATTTATCCTCTGCTTGCCAGGGAGGTGTTAGAAGTGTATTGTTGTGTCAGAAAGACATTACAAAATGTTGAGAAGGAATGCTAGGTTGATTCCAACAACTGAGAAAGGTGGACTAGCTACCCCACATGGACTCAATAGTGACAGAGTCAGTCAGATTGGATTTGACAAAGAAATTTAGTATTGATCCAGAAAAAGTATGGTCAATTGAAGAATGCAAAAAGGTACTTGGGGCATGTATCAGAAAGAAAAACATTAAAGGCATTATCTGCTGCCACAGAGAGTTTAGTTTAGCAATAGCACAAGAACAAGCTCAGTGTATTGATAAGTTAAAAGAACAAAACAAACAGCTGCACACTCGAGTGTCCTGTCTCACTAAAAAGGTGGGCCATAACAAGGCCTCAACCAAAAGTGACTCAAACGACCAACAGTCAGATGAAAGCTATCCTGACTTACAGTTTTTGTGTAGACAAGAGGACAAATGCAATACTAGAAGGATAGAGAAAGATGCAGCAATTTCAGTTGAAGTATGTGGAGCAAGACAAAGGGCTCAAAGTAGGGTAGAAGGTGTTGAAACTGTTCCATCTGCAACCCCCATACTCCAGTTACAAACAGTCCATACAGCGCTAGGACCTAAAGATATATAGAGACTATCCCAGAGCTTACCCTCAGCACGCACAAATTTTTCTGAATTTAGAAGAGCATTGACTAGCAAAATGCGTCTCTACAACAGGTCGTTAGCAGAAGTCACACAGCTGATGTCACAAATTCTAACTGAATCTGAATTCAACAGTTTTGAGTCTGCTGTTACTTCTGAACTACAACATGCCAGTAAAACGGATTTGAGAGAAGGTGTTTTGAAAATTCTAAAGAATATCATGGGACCCAAAATAGACTGGTCCAGAATCACTAACTGTGTGCAAAGGAAAGAAGAAACTATGAATGAATACACTGTAAGGTTCTGCCAGACAGCTGTAACTTACAGTGGAATAGTTGATGATTCTGAAAGTGTGCTAGATGACAAGGGACCCCTAGTCCGCATCTGGTCAGATGGCCTTGTAGCTGAGTACAGAAAAGCCTTGACATTCCTAGATCTAACTTGGTCTAACAAAACTCTCAGAAGTAACCTAGACATGTTAGCTATTTGGGAAAGGGACTCTGATGTTAAAGCAAGAGTAAAGATTGCAGCAGCATCCTTTCAGGTCAACACAAAGAACCGACAGAAGCGTAAATGTCCTAAGAGGGAGGGCAGTTGTCATTACTGTGGTAAACCTGGACACTGGGACTTCCGGTTATGGCGTGTAGCTGTTAGGTTACGCTGATTTGAGCTGACGCTAACTTTCTTTAAATTAATCCTGCAAAGTGACCAAAACGTACCCTCAAGAGGTAAAAAGCTAAAAGAAATAACCCTGCAATCGACTATGCCACCAAAAAGCATAAAGCCGGGGCAACAGCCGAGATTTCAGTCGCAAACTGGCTCTGGCAATGGGGAACAAGCAAGCAAGCTAACAGCTAGCGAGCAGAGTGATGCTAATGGGAACGACTCCACGAATTCAATTCTTTTGGCCATCCAGTCATTAAGAGATGATATGACTAAGCAATCATCCGATATGCTTGAAGCAATTAATGGTTTTAAAACAGAGCTGATGTCACACTCCAAAAGAATCGGCGAGGCCGAGGACAGAATATCGCAAACGGAGGAGGATGTTACTACGCTCCGGCAGAAGGCTAAGAAACTGGAGCAGACGGTCGAGACATTAACTAACAAGATTCAAGACCTGGAAGATGGCGGGCGCCGTTCAAATCTAAGGATGGTCGGCCTACCGGAAAAAGCGGAGGGCTCAGACGCATGCGCTTTTCTTGAGGACTGGCTGCCTAAGGTTTTGACAGACTGCTTTTCCACAACTCCTATAATCGAACGGGCACATCGGGTTGGCCAAATCAACGCGAATCGTCCCAGGCCAATAGTGATGAAGTTTCTGAACTATAAAGATCGTGAAAAAACACTGAGAGCGGCCAGGAAATTAAAAGAGCTACGTTATGGAGATCAGCGAGTTAACCTATTCCCGGACCTGTCAGCGGAGACACGTCAACGCCAGCGCTGCTTCGATGGAGTAAAAGCTCAGATGAAATCCATGGACATCAGGTATGGAATGCTCTATCCTGCTCATCTGATAGTGACCCATGCAGACAAACAACGTATCTTCAAGACCGTCTCAGAAGAGACTAAACTTGCCTGAAATGAGTAAAAACAACAGTGAGAAACAGAGTTCTGCTGTTTGACAGTTGAGTTTTATTCAGCTCCAGACTTGTTCAGCGCGTGCACCCATCATGCAGAATTTACGTAAATATAATATAATAATAAACGTCAAGAATTTTCAACGAGATATAACCCACTAGGTGGCACTTTCTGCTGGATTTCTGCCATGCCAAATAAACAGTATATAAACCACATCGAGCTATGTTTTATGTACGTGTATGAAAATTGACGCTGGAGGGCGTGTCCGTGGCGGCCTGTTAAATTTCGATGTTTTGCCATGAAAAAGGAAGTTGTTATAACTCAGCCATAGAAAGTTTGATCTGCCCCAAACTTTACATGTTTGATAAGAGTCTGGTACTGAACACAAACCCATGACCATATTCAGTTATAGTCATAGCGCCACCTGCTGGTAACAGGAAGTGACATGTTTTACGCTGTGAGAAACTCCTCCTACAGATTTCATGAAATCAACATTATATTTGGTCAGTCTAATCTAAAGGCCTTTGCGATGTTAAATTGTGAAGATCTTGAGTTTTTCTTGAAGGGCGTGTCCGTGGCGGCCTGACAAAGTTTGATGTTTCGCCATGGGAATAGAAGTTGTTATAACTCAGCCATACAATGTCCGATCTGCCCCAAATCTCACATGTTTGATAAGAGTCCTGGCCTGAACACATCTGAAGGCCAATATTCAGTTATTATCATAGCGCCACCTGTTGGCAACAGGAAATTACTTATTTTACACTAACTTAAACATGCAATGTCTGATCTGCACCAAACTTAACATGTTTGGTAAGAGTACTGGCCTGAAGACACCTAAAGACCAATATTCAGATATACTCATAGCGCCACCTGTTTGCAGCAAGATATGTCATGTCTTACACTAGCTCAAGCATACTATGTTCAATCTGCACCAAAGTTTGTATGTTTGATAAAAGTGCAGGCCTGAACACATCTACATGCCAATATTCAGTTATAGGCATAGCACCACCAGCTGGCAGCAGGAAGTTTGGCACATCTTAATGACTTTGACATATTCCTCCTAAATTTACTATGTGAAAAGCATAGTGCCCACCATTCGCCTCCGGTCTGCGGTGAGCCCAGGTGCGAGGGCCCTTTCATCGCTGCTTGCAGCTTTAATTAGGGCCCGAGCACCGGTGGTGCGAGGACCCTCTTGGAATTGCTCCGTTTATTATTATTATTATTATTATTAGGGCCCGAGCACCGATGGCGTGAGGACCCTATTGGAATTGCTCTGTTTACTATTAGGGCCCAAGCCCTGAAAGGGGCTCTTCTTATTATTATTATTTTTCTTCAAGGTTTTGGGGGGTTTTGGGGCCCTTAACATGCTCAAAAACTCTTGAAAATTGGCACACACCTTGGAATCTGCGGCCATTAGGGCTGGGCAGAGACTGGTACATGGGCGTGGCAAGGGGACTCTACAGCGCCCCCTAGAATTTGGAGGGTCATATAGCACACATATAGCACATAGTCGGCTATTTTGATTTGAATGTGGATTTTTGGAAAAATATAGCTGTAAATGAATGAATACTACTCCTACAAAAAACAATAAATTTACACCAGACTTTGTCAACATGATACCAACATACTGAAGATGTTAAATTGTGAGCGGATTTGGGATATCTTGAATGGTTGATTTATGATGATTTATTAAAATAGCAGTAAAAAACATAACCGTAATTTTAAAATGCAGCAACCAAACACTTAAAAAAATTTGACATACATAGATCTAGTCATTCTGAGTAATAAATGCTTAGTTCCATTGATATAAAATACTGTACTGTATTAAAAAACTATTAAACATCTGATCTCACTCTAACTCTCTCATTCTAACTCTGTGTGTGGGGGAGGGGTGGTTTGTGCCTGAGTGCTTGTGTGTATGTGTGTGCGTGACAGAGAGAGAGAGAGAGAGAGAGAGAGAGAGAGAGTGCATTTACAGTGCATTATGCTAAATCTTCACAACTTTTTACATATGGAAAAACAAGTAATTGCTAAGAAATATGTTTATCATGTTTTCAGAGACTGCAAAAAGATTTCAAATATCACAGATGTAAACTGGCAGATGAAGACTGTAATACCGAGTACGAACACAAGATGACCTCATAGGATAAGGAATCTTGATCTCAAGACATTGGGGATGAAAAATTGTGAGGGGATTTTTGATATCTCGAACGGTTTGGCTGTGGCGAGGCGTTGAAAGTATGGTGAGAAATGAGAAACAGGAAATGGCTAATAACTACTGCACACATTGTCTGATTCTCATGAAACTTCTGTGGTTTGTTTGTTGTATGATGCCGATCAGATAGGTGTGACTATTAGGATTCAAAGTTATAGCGCCACCAACTGGCAACAGGAAGTGTGTCTCTTTTAAAAATGCTTTGATATCACATGGTTAATTTTACCCGATTTGCTTCAAACTTCATCAGAATAATGTCAAAACACGGCTGATGAGAATCTGTAAAGGGGTCGTTGATACATTAAATGCTGTTGTCATGGCAACGTGTCAAACTTTAACATTTGTTTCCTGTATTTTTCGGGCACTTAATAAGGTTGGATTTTCATGAAACTCAAGACATACATCAGTATTAATGACAGTTAGACACTGGCAAAAGGTCATAAATGGGCGTGGAGGGGGCACTCTATAGCGCCACCTTTTGTCAAAAGTGGGGGGTTAGTCTTAGCTACAGACACCAAACTCGGTATGTTTATTGGTCTCATCAAGTCGGACAACTTTCTAATTTACACCCATTAGCTGCGACCAACAGGAAGACTGCTATTTTGATTTGAATGTGGATTTTTGGAAAAATCAGGCTATAAATAAATTCATACTCCTCCAAGCAGGAATAAGTAGTTCACACCAAACTTTGTCAACATCATGCCAACATACAGAAGATCTTACACTGTGAGAGGATTTGGGATATCTTGAACGGTTGATTTACGGTGATTTATTAAAGTAGCAGTAAAAACATATCCATAATCTTTAAAATACAGCATCCAAACACTTCAAAACTTTTTACATACACAGAACTAATCATTCTGAAAAATAAATGCTGAATTCCATCGATATAAAATAGTCTACAAAAAGTAGAAAATTAAAAAAGCTATTAAACATCTGATCTCACTCTAACTCTCTCACTCTAACTCTGTGTAGGGGGGGATGGGATTAAGTGTGTCTATGTGCGTGTGTAAGTGTGACTGGGGGTAGCTGAGTGGCTGTGTGTGTGTGTGTGTGTGAGAGAGAGAAAGAGAGAGAGAGTGCATTTAAAGTGCATTATCCTAACTCTTCACAACTTTTTACATATGAAAAACAAGTCATTCTTAGGAAATATATTTATCATGTTTTCAGAGACCGCAGAAACATTTAAAATATCACACTTGTAAACTAGCAGATAAAGACTGTAATACTAAGGATTGAAGGACTGTCAATGCATGTGCCCGCTGGGCACAGTTTTTCTGATGCTACCGGCATGGCAATTTATTAAAGTAGCTGTAAAAAACATAACCGAAATTTTAAAATGCAACATCCAAACACTTCAAACTTTTTTACATACATAGAACTAGTCATTCTGAGAAATAAATGCTTAGTTCCATCGATATAAAATAGTCTACTAAAAATAGAAAATTTAAAAACAATTTAACACAAAACACATCTGATCTCACTCTAACTCTCTCACTCTAACTCTGTGTCGGGGGGATGGGATTAAGTGTGGGTATGTGTGTGTGTAAGTGTGGCTGGGGGTAGTTGAGTGGCTGTGTGTGTGTGTGTGTGCGTGTGTGTGTGTGTGTGAGAGAGAGACTTTTGACTTTTAACCCACTTTATTAAAACATCTAAAACCAAACACTACATTACACGCCACACAAATCAACTTGCAATGTGTTCAAAAGGCATATATGTTGGGGGAAAAAACAAAAACAAACAAACAAACAAGAAGAATAACAAACAGCCCTACTCAAAATGACAAAGCTATCACCAATTAAACATTATTTCCCCATCCTCACAAAGTGACAATAAAGCTCCATTCACACACCATTTGAACTCAAACTCAAGTAAGTTATTTGTCATTTGAAAGAATCTATGCTCCACTCTTATTCTAGATTCCACCAAAGCAGTGAAAAGCTGAAGAACATTTATATTTCGCCCTTCAGCCGCCAATCTACAAGACTTCCAGATGGCTAATTTGGCCTGTCCGATTATGAAGTTTGCTACAGTGCACTGCTGTCTGTGCGATTTTGAATACTTACAACCATAGATAACAGTGTAGTAACCTCCACTGCAAATCTTCAGATCGTTTAGGCAGAGGACCCTTATAGAAAAGCCTCCAAGAAGGAGAAAGGTCAGCAGAAACTGTTAAAAAATCTCTCCATTTTGTATCACCTCTATCTTTAATATGCTCAAAATAATCAATTTTGACACATAACTGATAGAGGTCTCTCTTTTCAGCAAGCTGAAAATCAAGCTCTTGTAATCTATCAAATTTCAACAGTTTTCCTTCCCGCCCATCTTCAACACAAACCTTGGGAGACACAAATAACTTAAGAAAAAACACTCTAGAAGGGCCTCCGGACAGAAAACAATTAACAAACAGGAGGAGTGTGGAGGGAAGAGCTGCTTTCAGCCCACATATGAGCTGCTCTACCATCCTGACTGATCTAAAACCAGCCTGATTGCAAACATCCACCACTGACCTCCATGTTTTAGACAAAGTATTAACCAAATCTGAAACTTTGGTCAATCCTTTCCCCATACAAATTTTAACAACTCTACTAGATGTACAAATATTACCCCCTAAAAGAGAGTTATAAAACAGTGGTTCTTCAAGGCCAAAATGATCGTTTTCATGTCTAGTCAGTTTAAAACTTTTCCAAACATTTAGCACAGAACCATAGAATTTTACATTACTTAAAAGATTTACATCACAAGAAGACATCAAAAACAATTGCTTATCAAGACAGAACCCACTGAAAGTTCTGAGCAAAGCCAGACCAAACGACACCCATGACCTAAAATCCACAGGGTAGAGTAGGTTTTGTACCGCCTTTAACCTCATAGCTTTAATTTTAGCTGCCAAATCAATCAATCCTTGGCCCCCTTCATTCACTGGCAAATAAAGAACTGCAGGGGGAAGCCAATGATAACCATCCCAGAAGAAATCAACAAAAGTCTTCTGCAAGCGTTGCAACAAATCTTTTGGTGGGTCAAGTACATTTAAGCGATGCCACATCATGGAAGCTATCAAATTGTTAATAATGAGCACTCTTCCCCTATATGATAATTGAAATAAAATCCATTTCCATCTTTGTAAACGTCCAGCACCTTTTTCAAAAATACCATCCCAGTTCTTCTGAATATATTGGTCAGTCCCAAGGAAAACTCCCAGCAGTTTAAAGCCTTCTAGACTCCAAGAACAGTTCTGAGGAAGAGTTGGAGGACCTCCATTCTCCCATTAACCCTCTGGGGTCGAAAAACGCGCCTGCATTGATTTTTGATCGTACAGATAAGAGCAATACATCAATGGAATCTGTAAGGAATTCACTTTTATTTGTGTACACGCATAGTAACAACAACACTGTTTGGTTTTGTGAAATAAGGCAAACAAACAGGGTATGCAGTCTGCTGCGTTGTTCTCTGTGATCGTCATTAAGAAATGCGTCACTAAAATGAACTAAAACTCAGCGAAAACTCCACACAGAGACATGAGAGAGATATCTATAGAAAGCCTGACATGTCTACTTTTAAATGAAGTAAGTCTTATCGAAAACAAATATCATGTGTTAAAGTAATCTGTATGAAAGTGTAAGTCTTTCTTTTATTACTTACGTTAGTTGTTGTGTTACTGTGATTTAACTTGTACACATTATAGTAGTTAGATTTTTTCCAAACTATAAGTCCTGACTACATGTGCAATCAAGTGAAACGTTATGAAGTATGTTTCATTTCATTGCATAGAAATGTTTGACGACGCCAGGATGTTTTTAATGTTCTATAAAATAAAAATGACACGATATAAAAGTAATAGTGTTTACACTGTAACACTGAATGACAGAGTCTAAGATTGTTTAGACAAAACTACTGTCATAGACTGTATACTCTGCTCACGAATAGATGTTTATGACGTGCTCAATAATAATACATTAGTTTCCCAGACATAAAATAGCTTTGTATTGTATAAGACATACAAAGCATGCTTGTGTTTATGACTATAAAATCATATTTATTTATTTATCGTATAACAATAGGATACTATTAGTTTATTATTAATACTACATGACTACAAAATCATACTATATGTATATATTACAGATGCTCCTGATATTAACATGCTTACAGATGTTTTTTTTTTTTCTCTAGTGATCTGATTCCTGCACCACAGATGAATGCTACATGAAGAGTACTGTACCAACATCAGATGCTACACTGATTTTTTTTATTTTTATTTTTGTTAAACAATTTCCTGGAATACTGATGATGAGTTTTGTTTCTTAAATCCATGGAAAGAAGCAGCAATCACTTAAATATCAGGTATAATTTACTTGTTTCACTTGTTGAACAGAATTCAGAAAACAGTTTTCAGGAATGACACAAAGTCTGTTCACGTCTCTATGGTTAGATCAGATACACTGATCTAACCAGTGTAGCCAATAATGTGCTTTTGATCTTCATTATGTATGTTTTGATGATACGGTGTTGTAAATAAAATACAAATAGTCTAAAACTCCATTCTTTGAATCTCTCATTGTTTCTACCTGACAGTCCCAGTCTCATTGATGGGCCATTAGAGGAGGGCCTTTTGTCTCTCAGGTGTGAATCACTAAATATTCATGGTCGTTGTCACTCCCTCGCATATTCCCTTTCAGTCACAAAACATGTTTTAGAAAATTTAAATCAATATATTGTTTTCTGTAAACGCGTGAATGAAATGATTTTTACATCTTTATGTAGAAAAAACTCTAGACAACCACATCCAGTTCTCAAAAGTCTTGTGAGCTAATGTTCTGAATGTGTTTCATGGTCTTATTTCAGTGACTTAAAGATTTTAAACAGGTTTATTAAAATAAATGGACCAGTCTACATCCGAGACAGATGCAATTATAACTTATTTTGACAATTTATAACTTACAAATTGAAGGCTATTTTACGTTTTGAAATGATCTGACGGGCTGATGCCACTTGTTAATCATTATTAGTTGTTGTCCGTCAAGATGTCGCTTTAAAAAAAAAAAAATTAATTACTAATTTATGAATTAAATAATTAAGATAGGTACAAAATAGGTTAAGTAGAATATGCTGAATATATAATATTTTACAAATATTTATAAAAATGCTAGCCTATGCGAATAAGACTGCCGTTTCACATTTTGTGTCTGCATAACAAAGTACATTATTTTTAACATGCAATGATACGAAATAAGACCAAACAAGTGTAATGAAGAATATGAGAAAATATTTAGACAAAAATAAGAAAAAAGAATCTCTTACGGCTAATGGCAAACTCACATTTCTTGAAAGCTATTTCGCATGATCACAAACACATTTAAGATAGGGTTACACGAACCAACGTAATTGTTAATAATAATAATAGTAATAATAATAGCACTTTGAGAATAAAAGCAGTGGGATTGTATTGCGTGCACAGGCGTCCAATCACAGCTGACTTCCAGAAAAGAGGAGGTAACCAATGGCGTTTGAGATTACAATTAAAACAGCAAGTCCCGCCCCATGACTGACAAAAATAAAAGTGTTCATGCGAGCAGGTGAGAGAAGATTGAGCGCAAAGATGTGGGAATGATCACGCGTGCGCGAGGGCTTGTATTGCGCGCAGAGAACATGTCACGCGCGTGCAAAGGTTTGACAGGAGCTCACGGTTCCCGTTTCCTCGCATGTAGATCTGTTTTCCTCTTGCGGACATGATTTACCGCACACGCCAGCATCAGTGGTGTGCTCGGTTATTAATGGCATTGATTTGCCGTCATACTTGAGCCCATGCTACTAAGTGTGAAGTATGTATAATATTGCATCATGTGTACATTTGTAATTTTTACAAGCACATTAATAATATGAAATTGATATGAAGGGTTACACTGTACTATGTTGCCTTTTGTAACGCCACACCAGCAGAGGGAGCCCTCACCCATTGACTGACTGCTACCGCTCCCTCTGCTGCTTCTCTGGGTACTTCATTTAAGGAGGCCTATACCAAACAGGCTTTGCGAAGTATTGTTTTGCCTGTGTGGACTCTACTAAGCGTTTCTCCTGTTTCATTGCCCTGTTTTGTTCTTGCCACGGTTTTGTTTCTTAGTCATAGTTTTGTCTTGTTTCTTTGCCATAGTTTTTGCCTTGTTTCATTGCCTTGTTTATTTTGCTACTTTGGACTGCTCACTTGGATTTTGACCTTCTGCCTGTTTATTTGGATTTTGCGTCAAGGTAATCGGGCTATATCAGGAGTATATGGAGGATTTTTGTCATTTGTGCCATTTGGTGGACTTTAATGATGTTGCCCTGAAAGGTATTTTCTGTAATGGACTTAAGGACAATTTATATGACTTCATGCCAGACAATAGATGCTCAATTACACTCGAGGAATATATTGACTGTGCACTACGGTTGGCTGGTTCACCATTTACTGTGGGGATTGCTAATGAGGAACCCTGCTATCCCCCAGTATCTCCCAACTTTTCTGTCATGTCTGGAATAGTCAGTTTCATGCCAGAACCCTCTCACACCATGCCTACCATGGCAAAGCCTGCTCACATCATGTCTAGCAAGCCAGAGACCTCTCACACCAAGCCTGCCAAGCCAAAGCCAGTTCATGTCAAACATACCCACCCAAAGCCCGCTCACGTCATGTCCGCCAAACCAAAGTCTGCTCACGCCATGCCTGCCACTCCAGGGCCTGCTCACGCCATGCCTGCCGCTCCAGGGCCTGCTCACGCCTGCTCACAAGAAGGCCGCCACCCCCAAGCCTGTTCACAAGATGGCCGCCACCCCCAAGCCTGTTCACAAGATGGCTGCCACCCCCAAGCCCGTTCAAATCAAAATCACCTTTATTTATATACCGCCTTTAACAATACAGAATTGTGACAAGGCGGCTGTACAGTATTAAATAGGAAATAGTACATCAACAATGCAAAGGGCAACAGTAAACACTCAATTTTCAGGTAAAGGTAGTTAATCAAATACAACAAAACAAAATACAATATTGTGTGAAGATATAGTGAAGATAAAGTGTCCCCAACTAAGCAAGCCAGAGGCGACAGCGGCAAGGAACCAAAACTCCATCGGTGACAAATGGAGAAAAAAACCTTGGGAGAAACCAGGCTCAGTTGGGGGGCCAGTTCTCCTCTGGCCAGACACAGAGGACTCGCCAGGTCCCGTGGTCCTGTGCCGATAGCCGTCTAGGTGACAAGGTCTTCACTGGGGATCCATCTCTGGGGCTCATCTAGTCAATGTGGTCTCCGCTGACATTCAGAGCTGTAGAGGTCGTCTCTAGGTGCTGATCCACCATCTGGGCTGGATACGGACTGGATCTGGTGGTTAAGGTGACCTCGGCATAAGAAAGAAACAGACTAATATTAGCGTAGATGCCATTCTTCTGACGATCCACTGAGTACATCGGGTGTTATGGGAAGTGTTCCAGGTTCCGGTTGACCTAATAAGTGCAGCCTAACAATCCTTTAACGGATTTGAATAAAAGAAATGTGTTAATGTGTTATGTGTAAGCCAGGTTAAAGAGATGGGTCTTTAATCTAAATTTAAACTGACAGAGTGTGTCTGCATCCCGAACAGTGTTGGGTAGATTGTTCCAAAGTTTGGGTGCTAAATAAGAAAATGATCTGCCGCCCGCGGTTGATTTGGATGTTCTAGGTATTATCAAAATGCCAGAGTTTTGAGAATGCAGCGGATGTGAGGGACTCTAATGCGATAGGAGCTTGCTCAGGTACTGAGGAGCTAAACCATTCAGGGCTTTATAAGTAATTAGCAGGATTTTAAAATCTATACGATGTTTAATAGGGAGCCAGTGCAGTGTTGACAGAACCGGGCTAATATGATCATACTTTTTGGTTCTAGTAAGAACTCTAGCTGCTGCATTTTGGACCAGCTGGAGTTTGTTTATTATGCGAGCAGAACAACCACCCAATAAAGCATTACAGTAATCTAATCTAAATAGAAAGATTGCCATCAAATAGCACGCCTAGGTTCCTAACTGATGACGAAGAATTGACAGAACAGCCATCAAGTATTAGACAGTGTTTTAGGTTATTACACACTGAGGTTTTAGGTCCAATAATTGAGGCCTTGAGACGAAGAACCATACAAGTCCATATTTTCAAATTTTGAGTAATAAGATTTTTTTCATTTGGATTGTGAACATTATATTATATATTTTTATTTTACTTGAAAATAGACAACAAAAGCTTCTCAATTCTAAGGAGATGACATTTTTCAGTGTCAGTATTAAAAATCAAGTTATTGTGATTTATATTTCTGAAATGTGGAAGAACGGTATATATCCAGTTAGTGTGGAATAACAGTATAACTCCAGTTCATCATATCACTTTAAACCACTAAAGATCTGATTCCTTTATCTTAGTTTTAATACAGTAACAGAAACTTCAGGTTAATATTAAGCATTTCTTTCAAGTTTATTATTATTATTATTATTATTATTTAAAAACAGAAAATACAGTATGAACAATGTATAATACATAGACATTCTTACAGTACAGGCAATAACAATGAATTATTAACAAAAAACAATATATAAATAAATAAATAAATAAATAAATACAATGCAGACATACATCATAGCTAAATATTATACAACATATCATAAGGTATACAAGATAAACTACTAAGCTAAACTACTATGATTCATTTTACACAATATATTATACAATATACCCCACCTTACCCTGCATATGGCCTACACATACCAGTCTACTCTTCACATTCTAGTGTCTCATAAAATGCTTGGGCCTCCACTGGCATGTAGGCTAGCATTGACATAAGGTCATGGTACTTCTCCTTCTTGACGGGGAGAGGGTCCTCGTAAGCTTGAGCATATGTGCTGGAGAACAAGGGAGCTGGAGGTGGTTGATTCTTCCTCTGTTTGGTGATCAGCCAGGTCTTCCATCCCTCATAGAGACTGTGGCTCATTTTGGTATGAATATACCATGGATCAGCAGCTGAAATTAACATTCAATAAAAAATTCAAAGATTCTACCTTACCTACGCACATATTCCCAACACTGTTAATATAAAAAAATCAACTCTTTTTAGTTTTTTACCTGTCACTTTCAACCACATCATGGATGTGATTAGTAAGCCAGGTGGACGCTTTAGTGTTGAGTCAGGGAGCTGCCTGAAGTCTGCACATGCCATCTCTATGACTTTGAATGGATGGTGTTGCCTGGCTCCACGGATCATCTCAGCGACATTGCTGGGGGTGTAGAGTGTGGACACCTTACGCCTCTTCTCCAGTGTGGCAAAGGAACGGTCACAGGGAAGGAAGGAGTGACCAGATACCATGAACTTCTGCTCTATCTGACTGAAGTACCGTCTGGACACGAGCAGGGCCATTAGGTTTAGGACTCGCCAGTTGTTGTTCTGCCCACAGCATCGGTCACTATAGATAATGAGCTTCCGTTCCTTTGCATGGACAAGGGGAGCAAAAGATGTTTCTACCCACTTCAAAAGACAGCTTGCTACCTCAATGGAACCTCTGTGAGCGATGCCCTCATGCCAGAGGCACATTGTCAGTGCCCATCTCCTGGATACAAAGGTTGTAGTTGGCCAACTGCCGTTGATAGTACACGTTGGAATGTGTCAGGTTTGGTGTGTACACTACCCCCTGCATGTCAATACAAATGACATGGCAGTCTTTATTGGCTTTGGCCCACTCTGTGTCAGCCTGCAACTGGGTATATGCTTTTTCAGCTTTACGGTGATGAAGCTCACTTTCAGTTGCAATCTTCAGCCTTTCTCCATCTGTTGTTGCAGCTGTTAATTTTGAGAACAGGGCATCACATTTTGCACAGGTGTCACTTCTTGGCTGCCCAAAACTGAGGTTCTGCTGCTTGAAGATGTCCCTGTAGAGCCAGAACTTTGCAGTAGATGATGGATTATTTTCCTTGTAGAGGCGATACATGCGGAGCAGGTTTAAATCAGGGCTCAGGTACTCCCTCTCCACATCTCCCTTCATCCGTGAGTAGTGGTTCGGTTGGCGTGGGAAGCTCTGGATATGCTCTCTTATTCCCTCTCTCACTGCAGGATGAATGCTATGAGGCCTAAGAAAAATACACAACTCATGAACAAGGGAAATATATTATGTTGGTCCTTTTTTGGCATAATTGCATTTTTTTCTGCATTATAGATGAGAGCATGTGGTCCTTCAAGACTTCTTAATGACTCACCTGTTCTTATGTTTTCCTCTTAAGTCCTCTAATGGAGACCTGACCTCAGCTACCTGCTCTGTTCCCTCAGACTGACTGCCTAACTTATCTTGAATAACCTTTTCAAAGATAATAAA
This sequence comes from Labeo rohita, assembly GCF_022985175.1. Taxonomy (NCBI): domain Eukaryota; kingdom Metazoa; phylum Chordata; class Actinopteri; order Cypriniformes; family Cyprinidae; genus Labeo; species Labeo rohita. Next base: position 941,106 of record NW_026129217.1, read on the forward strand.
CTTTAAGTATAAATATGTTACAGGCAATCTATTAAATTGCCTTAAATTAAATCTATTAAAATCATGTAATAAGAAGCATGTAATAAAAAGTTAACGAAAGGAAATCACTAGGCTATATAAAACTTGCCTGTAGGCGACTGTTGGTCAGTTGAAAGACTGGCATAAATGTGGCCTTACAAACAGCAAGTCTCTGCCCTGCTTGTTGCACATGGTACTTAAAGGTGTACTTTCTTTTGGGAACCTCAGTGTCAGGCCCACGTGGTCGTCTGCGACTCACCTTGTGCTAGAAGTAAAAAGACATTTACCATAGCTAAGCAGGCTAGCCATCATGTATAGCTGTCAAGTTAGTGTCATTATTTACATGAGAGGGCTTTGGTTAGGAGAATGAATAAGCATGTGTATGCCTTTTAGGGCACCAAAGCACTTTGGTCTGTAATGCAATTGGTGGTATACTTGATGCCCATCATCCTTCATCCATTCTCACAAACCTTAACATTTACAGGCTCATGTGAACTCATGTCTTAGTGGATTCCAGATATAGGGGGCCTACAGTAGTCTTGGCCTATGTGGTGACTATATGATATTAATTTAACATGTAGTGACAAATTGCAAGGCTAGATAAAATACCTAGGCTACTTTATAGCCTAGCCTAAACCAGCAAAAAAAGAAAAACAAAATAAATATACATATAAAAAGAACACAATCACTTCAATAAGGCTATTTACAAAGGGGTGCCAGGCAAGAGTAGAATCACCCAGAAGGACTACAATAGCATAACTATAACTGGTCTAGCCACACACACTATCTAGAATACTATAATTGGAATAGCCACACACATATAGCTATATATTATACCATAGCCTATTATACCTACAAATTACAGATACACAAGATACATCACATGTATAGGCAATAGTCCACTACAAAATGCAACACTTAATGTCACTGCACACACCCACTAAAGGCATCACTGCATGCAGCACTGACTTGGCCAAAGCAGACACCGCAAGAAAATAAATCAATAAACAAAATTTATAACACTAATAATACAGCGTATTATTAAGTAGGGAAAAAAACATTGGCTACAACTAGCTCCTGTTAAAGTTCGCTCGTGCCTAAAACGGCCACAGACTGCGAGGCATATTATTTTATTTGCATTAGCCTACATCTGTGAGAAGACAGCATCAGGTGACTCACTAAACCTGATCATGCAAAATGAAACCAAGTGCATCCCCAGGTCCCCCAGTCACATACTGCTGACAATACGGTCATGAACTTACCTGCTCCAAACTAGAAAGAATGATGGCCTGCTGCCTCTCATAAGAGACAGCATAAAACTCTGTGAATAGCTGGAGTTTTCTTTCATCTGTCAGGCTTGCACACTGCCGAGGACATGTCTCCTTGCACACCTTGCCCTTAACAGAAAAAGTCACATTATCGTTTTTAGCTGTAACACTTAAGAGCTATTAGCAGAGTTACTAGCTACAATAGTTTACATAATAATGAAAGGTAATTACAACGCTAGCATACGTGACAAAGCGTGGCTGCCACTTGGACATCATATTTAGGTGGTTATAAAGAGTAGAGACATGCTGAAAACGTCCCCTAGGCTATATCATAATTTTCTCAACTTTCATTTCGACCTATTCATGACTGATCTATAGTAGACGCCCAGTAGGCTAGGCTACACGCAAATCTAACTGTAACAAGTTAGTCAGATAGGATACATTGTAGACATATGTGGGGTAATCTGGGAAAACCCAACACATGGTGATATTTTCACATTTTTAGATATAGATATCACATGAAAGCTGGGTTCAAGCCCTTTCCAAAACTGTTTTTATTTTGAATTTCGAGAAAAACGGGTTTAAAGTTTCTCTTCCACTTCTAATGGTCGCGGTCTGTCAGGAGCGCTTTATTGTATCATTACACAAACACACTTACCCTGAAGAGGACAGTTTTCCCTTGTTTATCATGATGGGCATAGTCTCTGAACTTTGATCACTTCTTGTATGTTTAGATAGCTCCAATAGTGCACCTTGTCGTTTATTTAGAAAAGCTGGCGCAGCGCACCTGTGTATATACTACTTCAAACTGTTCTCGCGCTCCGCCATCTCACGATATAAATAAATATATAAACAAATAAACTCTGCTTGCCGTACTTTAGACAGGACTGGCGGGAAATATGAATGAATACAGCTTTATTATATATGGTATGTGGTTTATTTTGATAGGTTAACTGTTTATGTGGTGTTTAGCGCTCCTCAGCGCGTTCAGAGAGAGAGAGAGAGAGAGATCACATCACATATACGGTTCTTCCACTCACCTCTTTCGGTGGATTTTTCCCTGGCTTTTGTTCTCCTCTTCGAGTCAAATATGGTTTTCCAGCATCCCTCAAAGACTTCCTTACTCTGTCCTTCCATTTGGTCATGTCGGCTCTCTTTTTTTTGCCGAGGTTTTGCCTTTTAATGTCCGAAGCGGACATGACAGCAAGCGGCATTTCCATTATTCTTTGTGGACATAAACGGTTTTTCCGCGTGACGCTATTTTAAAGTTTAAAATGCGGACTCTTGGTCGCGCGAAAATATCCCCAAACTGTTTCTGTATACAAAGTTCACACATACAATTAATGTCACATGGTTATCTCATTTTTTGTTTTTGTGGACTTATATGGTTGTTCGTCGCACACACTCAATTAACACCTCTGTTTTTTCAGAATTTAACAGTAAGAAATTACTTGTCATCCAATTTTTTAACTCAACTACACAGTCAGTTAGTTTATCAAATTGGTATGTTTCGCTGGAGCCACGAAGAAATATAGAGCTGAGTATCATCAGCATAACAGTGAAAGCTAACACCATACTTGATGATATCACCCAAGGGTAACATGTAAAGCGTAAAAAGTAATGGCCCTAGCACTGAGCCTTGCGATACTCCATACTGCACTTGTGATCGATATGATACCTCTTCATTTACAGCCACGAACTGATAGCAGTCAGATAAGTACGATTTGAACCATGCCAATGCACTACCACTAATGCCAACATAATTTTCAAGTCTTTTCAAGAGAATGTTGTGGTCGACTGCATCGAACGCAGCACTAAGATCCAGAAGCACTAACAGAGAGATACAACCTCGATCGGATGATAGAAGCAGATCATTTGTAACTCTAATAAGACCATAGTACTGAGACTGCTCTTATTAGAGTTACAAATGATCTGCTCCTATCATCCGATCGAGGTTGTATCTCTCTGTTAGTGCTAAAAGATGGCCCCCACCCCCAAGCCTGTTCACAAGATGGCTGCCCCATCTGTGTCCCTGGCCAAGATGGCTGCCACTCCCAAGCCTCATCAGTCCAACACCGTCTCATCCAAATCTCATCTCACCATGTCTGCCACACACAAAACAAATCAAGTGATGCCTGATCCTCTGGTGCCAAGTCAAGTCAGGGCTGCACTTTCAGTGCCAAGTCAAGTGACAGCTGTGTTTCCTGAGCCACATCAAGTTACAACTGTTACTTCGGAATCAAGTCAAGTTACAGCTGTAGTTTTCCATGAGTCAAGCCAAGTCACAGCTGTTCCCCATGAGTCAAGCTAAGTCACAGCTGTTCCCCATGAGTCAAGCCAAGTTACAGCTGTTGTTCCTGAGTCAAGCCAAGTTACAGCTGTTGTTCCTGAGTCAAGTCAAGTTACAACTGGGTTGTCTATGTTAAGCCAAACCACAGTTGATTTCCATGAACCAAGCCAAGTTACAGCAGATCTTCATGAGCCAAGTCAAGTCACAGCTATTCTTCATGAGTCAAGTCAAGTCATGGCAGACCTCCCTGATCCCCTAGAGCCTCGTTACGTCTCAACTGACCTCCTAGAGCCGTGCACGTATCAGCTGACTCCCCAGAGCCTTGTCACGTATCAGCTGACCCCCCAGAGCCTCGTCATGTACCAGCTGACGTCCCAAAGCCTGGCCAGGTCTTGTCTCAGCTCCCAAGCCACGTAAGGCCCACGCTCCCAAGCCACGCAGAGCCAACGCTCCCAAGCCACGCAGAGCCCACGCTCCCAAGCCACATGTCCACAGCGTCCACACCCTCAAGACCGGCAGGCATCCCACCATCTACTGTGCTGCCTGTCATGGCGATCGCCATTTTAAGCATGTGGGCTACACACTGCGCTCCTGAGGCCTCGTCTGACCACGAGTCTGCTCCTGAGGCCTCGTCTGTCGTCGAGTCTGTGCCAGAGGCCTCTCTTATGCTGTCAGCTTGCCCCCGGAGGTGGTGGCTCCAGCTGCAGAACCTCCTATGGGGGCGGCGTCCTCCTATGAACTCTCTGCCCGCCATGTCACGGTCAAGAAGGCCAATCATGAACTCTCTGCCCATCATGTCATGGCCAAGGAGGCCAATCATGAACCCTATGCTCTGCTATGGATGTCATTAGTTCCATTGTGGGTACCTTTGCTCCTGCCTGCTCTGTCTGCCCCCCATGGCTTCCTGCTCTGCTTGCCCTACCTGCCCCGCCATGGCTGCCTGCTCTCCCTGCTCCACCATGACTCCAGCCTCCTCAGAATATACCATGGTGGACTTCTGATCCAGTGTTACACTGTCTGCCATTGCTCCACAGCCCAGGTCCTCCAAGGTTCCACTGTCTGCAACAGCTCCATGGTCCAGGTCCTCCAAGGTTCCACTGTCTGCCACAGCTCCACGGTACAGGTCCTCCAGTGCTTCACCATCTGTTACTGTCCCATGGCCCAGGTCCTCCAGTGCTTCACTGTCTGTCCGTGCTCCACGATCCAGGCCCACCTCCTCTGCACAAACCTGGCCCCCCGTCCCACCCCCGGTTTTGCCTCTTTTTCCTACCCTCCTGGACTGTTGTTGTTTTGAGCGCTCCTAGAGGGGGGGATTGTGTAACGCCACACCAGCAGAGGGAGCCCTCACCCACTGACTGACTGCTACCGCTCCCTCTGCTGCTTCTCTGGTTACTTCCTGTTTGGTGGCCATTTAAGGAGGCCTATACCAAACAGGCTTTGCGAAGTATTGTTTGGCTGTGCGGACTCTACTAAGCGTTTCTCCTGTTTCATTGCCCTGTTTTGTTCTTGCCACAGTTCTGTTTCTTAGTCATTGTTTTGTCTTGTTTCTTTGCCATAGTTTTGTCTAGTTTCTTTGCCATAGTTTTTGCCTTGTTTCATTGCCTTGTTTATTTTGCTACTTTGGACTGCTCACTTGGATTTTGACCTTTTGCCTGTTTATTTTGATTTTGCTATTGTTTTGCCCTGGATATTACTGTTTGCTGGTGTCTGACCCTGCCTGACTTGACTACGCTGTGTTTAATAAAGCTCGCATCTGGATCTAACACACTTCACTGGAGTCCCGTTACACGTTTTAGCTTAATCATTTCTTGTACAGATTGTAAAGCCCTTTGAGGAAAATTTTACCCATGTAATTAAAGTGAATTTTTTCCACCATTTACTAATAGATTAAGTGGAGCGGTAGGAACCAGGAAGGAGCAGGGACAACCGCCGATGAGGAGGTAGAGCAAGTGAACAGCTACCTCTCACGTTGTGCCCTGACAACCAAATATATGTCCAAAGCAGGTAATCAGATTGTTTGCAATATTCTTGCATATTTTTTAGATTAAGCATCATGACCTTATTATATTCTTTAAACATTACATTGCATGAAATGGGGTGGAACCACAAAAAAAGTCTCTCTCTACATCAGTCACGTTCTACAAGATATGTGAAGGTAAGTCTCCTATTAATTGTTTTGTGTATCCTTTTGTTGTGTGCACTTGGCCTGTTTTGAAGTCCTGATTATTGTATAACACTGTTTATCAGACTTGTCAGAGACTCCAGGATGAAACGGCAAGGCTAGCTGAACTAAAAGCAGAGTTACTTTGCACAGATAAAGTGGTGTCACAATGGCTTTCTGATGTGAAGGAATGGGCAGCTGGCGGTAAGCATGACAAGTTAACCCTCTAGGGTCTAAGGTGATTTTGGGGCCCTTAAGATGTTTTGACATGCCCTGACATTTGTGCTTATTTCAGCTACTTATAACATACTACTAGCCAACTTATTTTTTTTTTGTATTCAGCACAAACAGTGCTACAATAATATGTGAGCAAAATGGATGTACATGTTTGCATTTTTTAGAAAAAAAAAATTATGCGTGGTTAGTAAGTTTTGGGAAAATAAACGTAGCTGAAATAAGGCCATAAAACTCATACTGAATAGTCCTGAACAAGGCTTTTGAGTAATCACTCTTGTAGGCTAGAATATTTACTTCAAAATGATGTGAAAATGATCGTGCTTACTCTTTCACAGAAAACAATATATTGAGGTAAATTTTCTAAGACATGTTTTTTGATAGAAAGCTGTATGCGAGGGAGTGAGAATGGCCATGAATATTTTGTGATTCACACCTGAGAGACAAAAGGCCCTCCCCTAATGGCCCATCAGTGTGACTGTCACTATGAGGCAGGTAACAAAGAATGAGAGGAAAGTAAGATAATGGGCGGTTGTGGTCATTTGTATTTTATTTACAATGCAGTATAATCAAAACATACATAATCAAGGTCAAAGACATTATTGTACTCACTGACCTAACCACAGAGATGTGAACAGACCTTGTGACATTCCTGTTCAGCAAGTGAAACTAGTAAATCATACCTGATATTTAAGTTTTTGCTGCTTCTTTCCATGGATTCAAGATATAAAAAAAAATACAAATAAAAACATCAGTAATCACAGAGATTATTTTACCATAGAAAATCAGCATAGAAGAACATCTAATGTTGGTACAGTGCTCTTCAGAGGAAAACTGTTTGAAGGCACTCAAGTAAAAAATCAGCAAGATTCATCAGCTGTGCAGGTATCAGATCACTAAAAAACAAAAAACATTTCTGAGCATGTTAATATCAGAAGCATCCGTATATATAACGATACTGTAGTCACAGATTCAGGCATGCTTTGTACTGTCTAAAAAAGGACATTTTATATCTGAGAAACAAATTATCGTTTAGCACGTTATAAAACTCTATTTGGGAACAAAGTATTAATAACAAACATGATCTAGACATTCTTAGACTCGTAGCATTCATCATGTTACAGTGTACACTCATATTACTTTTATATCGTATTTGGTTTTATATTATATAGAACATGAAAACTAAATCACGTCATAAGAAATTCAGACACAATGAACTACCTATCATTTTCAAAATGTTTCACTCGTTTTTAAACATTTTAGCCAGGAATCACAGTTTAGGGGAAGAAAAAATAAATGTTTTCAAGCTTATGTCAAAATAACACCTTAACTAATGCAAAAAAGACGCATTACTGATCTCTTCCTCTTGTTCTTCATCTGAGGTGAATTCTGTGTGATTCCTCTCAGCGTGTCGTCTTTTTTTCTGAAGGTAAATTCTGCTATTCCTCTCAGCACGTTTCTTCCAGAAACGAATAGTAGCCGAGATGAACTTGATGAATTGTCAAGCTTTGTTTACGATGATGTGGGCTCTAACATTCTGTGCCGCGCACGTGGCTATTTATCATATCAAAAGCAAAAGCAGCTTGTGGGCGTGATCGCATTAAAAATAATTAGCTCTGAGGGAAAAACTGTACATGTTGGTTTCATACAGATTACTTTCCCAGCAAACATGGTAATGTGGGGCCCACATGGGTTTCAGATGGGCTACATGGGTACAGAGTGGGCATGGGCTCTAAATGGGCATCTTATATGGGGCCCACTTGGGTGACCCAGCTAAGACCCACATGGGTGAACCCAGTTTAGCCCACATGGGTAAACCCAGGTGGGCATCTTATCTGGGGCCCAATTGGGTGACTCAACTAGGACCCACATGGGTAAACCCAGATGGGCATCTTATCTGGGCCCCACTTGGGTAACTCAGCTAAGACCCACATGGGTGAGCCCAGGTGGGCTCCCCATGTGGTTCCTATTTGGGTAATGAGCTACATGGGGAGATATGTGCATATTTGATTAAATACACAAGTGCAAAGATGATTAAATTCAATAGGTTTAAAATAAAATACAACATAAAATACACATCCTACTAAAATTGTACTATATATATATATATATATATATATATATATATATATACACTACCGTTCAAAAGTTTGGGGTCAGTACATTTTTATTGTTTGTTTCTTTCTTTCTTTCTTTTTTTTTAAGACATTAATACTTTAATTCACCAAGGATGTATTAAGTTAATAATTAGAAGTTTATTAAAAGTTAATAATAAATAATTTACATTGTTATAAAATATTTATATTTTGAATAAACACTGTACTTTTTAAACTTGTTATTCATGAAAGAATCCTGAAAAAAAAATTACAGGTTAAAAAAAAATTTGGCAGCACAACTGTTGATATTATCCAACATTGATCATTCTAATAATAAATCCGCATATTAGAATGATTTCTGAAGGATCATGTGACACTTAAGACTGGAGTAACAGCTGATAAAAATTCAGCTTTTCATCACAGGAATAAATTCTGTTTTAAAGTATGTTAAAATAAAAAACATTATTTTAAATTGTAAAAACATTTGCAATATTAAACAAAAAAATAAGAGACCATTTTATATAATACATACTATTTTATTATATATTTATACATATTATTTATATTTGAAAATAGACATTACAAGAAAAAAATGCAATAAAACAAAAATAAACATTTTACTCAAACAAAAACCAACAAAAAGTAAAAAATATAAACAGATAATTTGTGGCCTCTTATTTTTTTTTCCATGGCTGCATAAACATATGCAGCCATCCAGAGAATTTTTTTTAACTTTAGCATATTACAACTTTTTTTTTTTTTTACAATCATTTTTTTTTTTTTCTTTTTACAACTTTTACTGCGGACGCAAAAGTTGCTTGTTGTGTTTTTGTATGTTTAACATTGAAATTGACCGTTAGTTGGTGCTGGTGACATTTCGAAAAGACGCGCGCAAAAGCCCACTGGAAGAGGATTGCGGCACTGTCAACTCTCTTGTCATAGCGGGCATTGGAGCGGGAGCTGCAATCCATTTCTGGTTTTATTGTTGTTTGCGTCAGCAGTGTTTCTCATAAATATATTTTTAAATATTTAATTGTTACGCATTTTAAATAATCTATTTTAGAATAAGCATTAACAACTATGTGTCACGAATCTGGTCGTTGTCCTGCTGTCCGCTCACCACCAGATGTCGCTCTCACCCCTTCATCACACTCTGACTGTTGTACCACGCCCCCGGACTACATCTCCCGTCATGTATCACGCTGATTGCGTCAGCTCATGTGACCAATCATCAGCACCATAAAAGCCCCGGTCTTTCCCCATGCAAATCACGGATTGTTGATTGTGTTTCTCCTATTGTTTAGCGTTCTTTGTTCTTTGTGTTTTTGATCCACTTGTCTGGCTCCCCGTTTTTCGACTGTTCGCCGTCTGCCCTCGGATTATCACTCGTTATTAAGGACTGTTCTCTCATCTCTCCTCTGACACTCTTGTTACTGTTGTTAGACCCTGCCTGTACGACCATGTCTCTGTCTCGTTTGCTGAATAAAAGCTCGCAAATGGATTATATCATTCATTTTACACTATTTTTAATTTAAAGTAATTTTGCAGAGGTAAAAAATAATTTAAAAAAAAATTTATTTAAATATACATTTTCAGATTTTTTTAAAAAGATCAAGAACCCACAATTTGAAAAAAGGGAAAAAAAAAAATTGCGGTCAAGGAACTCACCAGCAATTGGCATTAGCAGTGACCCACCCCTGTTAACTTCATCGTGAGATCTCAATCAGCATTACCCATCCCCCACCTGCTGTTGTGCGCCACTTTTGTCCATCACCGTGTGAGATCGCTGACAGCTGGAACTATTTAAGGTAAGAGGTAACTTACACATTATAAAAGCTTAAAAATAATTGTATTCCACGACATGCTATATTAACAAAAGCATTATTTTAGTTTGTTGTTTCGTTATAATGTGTTGACAATTAAGGCTAAGTTGGACGAGTGCCTCCTAAATCGTGCCTCTCAGAAAAACGGTCGCCGTTTTTTGTCTCCCATAATAAAAACGATAAAAACTATTCTACAAGTATTATTCTTATAACATATGACGCAGAAACTGTGATTTTTCACAAATTGTTCGACTTGAGGCTTAGATTGTCCGTCCTATGTACCTGCAATTAACATAAAATGCCCGAAAAGATGTTTTCGGTATTTTCAATGAAAACTGTTAAATCTTGCCTGTTCTCGTTTACTTTTAAGCACAGAACTAGGCAAAACACAGGCTATTACTGTAAAAATTGTACGAGCTAGAGAATGTTCAGGCCACTAAACGTGATATGCAAGATTAACGGTTGCACAAAAACTATTGTAAGTATATTTTTGCCAATTATTCAAGCGTCGCTCCATTTCTTAAAAATTAAAACGTTTTTTTTTTTTTTGAGTGTGCGCACAACGGCAACGACATTCGCCGTCCGTTGGTGTCGCCTAGCAACGAGCACGGTGTCTGGGCCTTAATCCAGCGTTGCGTACATTTTTGTTTTATGAAAATATTCAACCAACTACCATGAACTATACATCATTTTGTGAATGCAAAAGGTTGGTTTTCAGCGAAATATTGATTGTTAATGGAACAAGCCAGCCAAGTTTTGATGGATGGAAGTAGTAGCCAACCACTTGACCATTACAGTGATTGGCAGTTTAATAATATAATAGTTTAATATAACGTTAATATAATAGTTTAATAGTATAACGTACACTATTATACGAATATTTGGGTATTAATGTGTAGTCAGCATCACTTTCTAAAATAAGTACAAATTAGTTTTTTATATATATGTATGTATGTATGTATGTATGTATGTGTGTGTGTGTGTGTATACATGCATTTACACACACAGACACACACACACCACATATATACATATATACATATATATATATATATATATAATTGTAGCATTGCATAAAACACTAAATATATTTACATATTTCTCCTATTAGATCAAAATTTGTAATGTAATTAGAAACCATATAAAATAGTTATAACAAAACTAATGTTTTGCCTCAAATAGAGAATTAACTGTTTTTAAGTAATAAGTCTTTGTTTTCTTACAGAAAGTAATGGAGCAGTGTGTAAGAACAAAAAAAAGGAAAATAGCAGCAAAAGTGGCTGAACATTTCCATGTTGTTTCAGAGCAGATTAACCAACAAGCACTGGATTTTGACTATGGTGAACCACTGGAGGATGTTTTTGAGGATTCAGTCGAGGATGTTTTACAGAACACAGAAAATGAATGTGCCACAGACATTTTTTATGATGCTTTGGATTTTAAAAGCTTCAATGATTTTGAAAATGATTATGCTGACACTGACTTGGACTGTTCAGATTCAGAGGATGAGATTGAGAATGCTTCTGAGATTCAACTAGATGACGCAGATGGACTTGCAGAGTGGGCTGCAGAATACAGTATATCCCAAAATGCATTGTCTGCGCTTTTGAAAATAAAACAAAAAGGCCTAAATGTGCCACTGGATGCTAGAACTTTGATGTGCACAGAACGCAAGTGTAATGTGAAAAATGTAGCAGGGGGATCATACTATCATTTTGGAATCAGGAATTCAGTTGTGGCAGAATTGGCATCCTTAGATTTTGATCTGAGAGATCTGACAGACTCACTTACGCTTAGAATTAATATCGATGGTCTGCCCTTATTCCGCAGCACCACCCTGAGCTTGTGGCCTATTTTGGTTAGGATAAAGGAGATCCCAAATTCGAATGTCTTCATGATTGGATTGTACTCTGGTGTGACCAAACCATCTAACCTACAAGAACTATTACTGGCCACCAGGACGAGTAAATATCAGCAAGGCAGTAAAGGAGGAAGTTGTTCCAAATTCTGACTGGCCACAGTTTAAAGTGCGCATCTTGGGAAAAGCAGGTAATAATTTTTTGTGTGTGTGTGTTTGTATGTTTCATCTGAAAGCAGGCGATAGAGATTTACTGCTAATCAAAGAACTGGCTTTTCTGATAAGATGATGCATGACTATAGCATGTGATTAAATGTGCAGCCCTAAGTACTTAAAATTTTTGGTAATTTCTGTAACCTACAGGAAACTATGCACATGCCACATCAAAACGTTGTAAGTCTGAAGTGACCTCTGACTTGCAGACAGAAGCAGATTCTGGAGGAAACCTGGGAAAAGGAAAGCGAAAAAAAAGGTAAGACTAAGCACTGTGATCAGGGCTCTACAGTGTGACTATGACGGTCACATTTGTATTGGGTGGTTCTTGGCTTTCACGTCATGCATTAAAATGTTTCATACCATGTAGGGATGCACATTTTGGTTTAATTTCGGACAACAACTGTTTGATATTGGAACATTAACCATTAACTGATTAAAAAAGATGCCTTTTTTTTGTTAAAGGAAACACTGAGTTAAGCATACCATGACAAGGTAGCTAACTGCTGAATATTCTCACAATTGCAAGTGTTACACTGATTTTAGTCCAATAAACAAGTAGTTAAGTAGTCGCATTTAAGTAAGTTAACTTTTAGACATAATATTGACTTTTGTTCTGTTTCATCAACTAAAATGGTTCCAAAGGATGAAGTGCTTAGGTAAGCTTTTTATCTTAAGTGGTTTGTCTAAATTGATGATGTACTATTTAGGGCTGAACGATATGGACAAAATTTCATATCTCGATTTTCATGACAGATATCTCGATATCGATACGATACGATATGACTACGGGTTCAGTGAAAACCAAGTGTAACGGGTTTTATTTTTAGAATCTTGTGGTGACACACTAAGGGCGGGACACACCTACTGGCGTCGGCACGTAGTTTTATTGCGTACACCTGTGCAGCTCATTACTGGGAGCGCGTGGATATTCAGCATTTTAAAAGGTGTCCGTGTGAGCATTGCGTGCGACTTCTTGAGTGCATGTGAAGCCCCCGTGGTCGGAGACCGTTTTCCTTAACTTCTTGTTTGCCTTCTCCGGGAAAGTGTGTGCGTGAAGTGACGAGTGCCGTTCGCAAAGTCTGCTCTAGCCTATGAAATTCACCTAAGAGGTAAGAAGACTGTCTGTGGGTTGTAAAGAAGGGTTAGTTTTTTTTAAATCTTTCATCTGTCCTATATTTGCATTTTAGGTGCGGCCTGAAGGTGCTAGCTGTTGTTTCATATCCCGTATTTGTGGCTGCTCTTTAAATTTGTCTCATCCACCGCTGTCCTTGGCTCATCGCGGGCATTTCATTAAATGTTACGGTGTCACTATTTTTGTGTACAGCTGACGGTGTTGCCGTCACCATTTTGATCCTGATCTAACGTCTATGGATATTCAATTCAATTGATCATTACGCTGTATTGTGAATTTATCTCTTATGTGATTTTGTTCAGTTTGTTTTCCTGTGAAAGTATCTTGGTCTGTGTGTGTATATCCACAGGTGAACGGATGAGCTGTAATATTGATGCTGAATCGAAGGGGAGTTTGTATTGGTTTGATTTGTCACTTGCTTTAATCATCTTTATACACTGATTTGCCGTGTGGAGTGTCCCTTATATTCCGGTTATTTATTGCGGTCTCTTTGTGACTGTGGGTATTTAATTGGTAATTGTGATGAGACCATTTTAAGATTGTTTTTTTTTAATATTGAGTATACCATGGTGTGAATTAATAAATGTGTATCTTTTTGTAAGTCACGTCTCTGTCTTGAATCAAAAATGAACCAGCAGGGTCCTTCATATTGTTGTAACTTTTGTGTTAATAAGTGTTTCTTTATATGTTCCTGGGTAATGACCTAGGTGGCGTAGTCGAGTTTATTTTAATATCTTATAGCCAAGGGTTACACAAGCATTTCTCAGAAAAATAAAAACATCATAATACAAAAAAATTTGGAAAGTGTAGTTTTATTTTTAAGAACTCACTGCCAGTCATCAACATGAAATGATCGATTTCACGGAGCTCGCATTCAACACTCATTTTACACTCATTATAAAGTTTCGGAATGGCCACTTGATTAAAATGTGTTCGGGATGGTATTTTATAACGCTTGTCCAGCGTCCGAACCATTTTTTTAAAGCCTTCTTTTGAGACTGTGTACACAGGTACCATGTCTTTTGCAATGTGGTATGTTATAGCGTCTGTAATTTCTTTGTGTCTGGTGGACGTCGACTCGTACGGCATAATGCTACTGAACGCGTCAGCAATCAACCTTTGCTTTGGCTTATTTTGGGATGACTGAGAAGTCCCCGGTGTTTCTCTCATTGTCATGCACTCTTCATGCAGCACGCGATGGTGTTGTTTCAGGTGGTGAAACATGTTTGTTGTGCTACCTTGCTTAGTCGCAATTTTTGTTAAGCACGACCTGCACAACACGTCACTCTGGTTTACATCGCCTTTTCTGAATCCAAAATACCTCCAAATAATGGAAGATGATTTATGTTTTGGCACAAAGTCAGATTCTGCACTACCACCGGCCGCATTATCTCCCGCACTCATTTTCTTTCTTTTTAATTTCTCCGCCGTCTCTGTAGTGTGTGCGCGCTGTCTTTAGCGGTGCATTCAAGGGCACTCGTAAAACTGATGTTCGTTGTGTGACTGCCAGAGTTGTATGCAGGGCGGGGCGAGCGCGGAGAGGGAAATCTATATTGTCTATATCATTGCTTTTTTCGATAGTAATATCTTGAAAGTTCATATCTAGATATAGATACGATAACGATGTATCGTTCAGCCCTAGTACTATTACAATGACAAACACTAGTTTATACTACACAGTAAGGAAGTATAAATACTGTATATATACGGCCCTGAAATTAAAAAAAAAAAATTCTAAAATAATATAATTATACTTTACATTTTGGGTATTTCAAGGGCAGTGATTCTGTCAAGCTCAGATGAGGACTCAGATGGTGCTGGCCATGATCGTCCCCCATTTAGTGTTCCTTTACTTCCCCCGGTTCCAGAGATCTGCCAACCAGAGGCTCCTCAGGTTCTCAACATCCGTCCATTTGTCCAGCCCCGTCCACCTTCAGCACCTCCAGCTGTTTCACCAGACCACAGACTTCAGCACAGAACCAACAATTCTGCATTTAGGGATGGCATGTTTACACACCTTCTATCCCTCTGGAGGAAATTAAGGAGACGCAGAGGGTTCATGGAAAGACGATACAGTCACTCCTTACACAGCGAGATGGAAACACTGGGTCGCAGTGCTACCCCAGGATATCCATTTCCCCCTAAAAACTGTGTCAGATGTTGAAGAAATGGAGCTGAAATTGGCAGACCCCACCATCCACAAAGAAGTAGTATGTAGACCCTTCTGTTTTTTTTTTTTTTTTATCTTGTTTGGTGAGCTATTGTATAAAATAAATTTATTTGCGTTCACACTGATATACTGGAAAGCAACAGTGTTATGTTACTTACCAATTGTGACATTAAAAGCTACATTTTTTACAGGGCATTTTTACCCCCATATATTGAATTATATGGCATTCTGAGACCCTTCATCCAGCAATAATAATTCTGCACACCTGAATATAAGAAGTTTTTCTGTTTCCAGCTTTATAGGACAATTATATATCATATGTGATCCCATATGTAATGATGATCTTGTTTTTTATTAGGTTGCCGTGGTGGCAGATATTGGAGGGAGCACTGTGGATGAAGCTACAAGGAGAATGATGACCTTCCTTTTGGATCACTCCTTGTCTAGGGAGTACAATTTTGTCGGGCGCCATGGAAAGCGGGAGTTCCGGGGGCTCAGACTCTTTGAGGTCATGTATGGTATGTTTACCACAAGTATTCATCTTTGCCAGATTTTATTCAGCAAAGTTGGTTTCTTCATATATATATATATATATATATATATATATCCCTTGTGCATTGTTCACTACCCTTTTGTTATGCAAATCTATTTATCAACCTCATTTATGATCAAAACTACCAAATGTTTTAAAAAATCCAGGATTTTTACACTCTAATTAACAAGTTCATAAACGATGTCACTGATTTGGGGAAAATGATTTATTTTCAATATCAAACATAATTGTGAAGTGGAGGTTTTTTTTTTACCCTTTATCAGAGTCTTGGACATGTCAAAGATTAGTAGCAACATTGGCTTTGATGCTTTGTTAGTTTTTTGCACCACCAGATTTTAATTTTTTTCTCCCTTATTTACTGTTCGCGGCTGTTTTTGCCCCATTGACTTCCATTACAACATTTTTTGATTGCAAAGCCATGACGCCAAATAATCATGCATTCTTGATTGTTGGTGGTCATACCTGTTGGGAAGAGCTAAAATATGACATTTTTACTGTTGATCACTAGATATAGCACCATTAACCCTTCAAATAGACCTGTACAAAAAATTGAAGTTTCTGGATTGTGTATGGAGTTATACAGGGTATAACTGTATATTATAGTGTGTGTGTGTGTGTGTGTGTGTGTGTGTGTGTGAGAGAGAGAGAGGGAGTGTAAGAGAAAGACCTTTGCACACTTACTTGCATAAAAACACTTACTTTCTTCTTGTTTACTAAATGTAGTTCTGAGATCTGAGCGGCATATTTTGATTTTCTCAGACACAAATTAAGTGTGCAAACATCTCTCTCTTACACTCTCTCACACACACAAACACACTCACAGTATAATATACAGTTATACTCCATATACAAGTCAGAAACTTCAATTTTTATGTAAATAACAGACAGTAAATAAGGGGCATTTTTTTTTTTTAATCTAAATAATAATGCATCAAAGCCAATGTTGTTACTAATCGTTGACATGTCCAAGACTGTCATAAAGGGTAAAAAAAAAAATCCAGTCAACAATTACTTTTTGATAATGAAAATAAGTCATTTTGTGTGTTTTTTTTCCCAAATCAGTGACATCGTTTATGAACTTGCTAACTAAAGTGTAAAAATCCTGGATGTTTTTAACCATTTGGTAGTTTTGATCAGAACTGAGGTTGATAAGTAGATTTATGCAAAAAACGTTTTAACGTTTTTATTTGCTGAAACACAGAGAAATTTGTGGCCAAATTAAAACTCATAATTACCCCGAAGTGGATAAAACATCCTGAACAACACATAAGGGTTAAATATTAAACATAATAGTTTATTCAGGAAGATTGTAGTGTTTGTAATACAAATAGAACTAAATGTAATGTGTAATCAAGGTCAAAATGTCTTGAGTCGTTTGCTGTAGTTCTCAACAAGGTTCATGCGTGTCTCCTGAGGAATGACAGCCCATTCTTCCTCATGTTCTTTCATGTTTCCTTCAACCCTGACCCTGAGATTCACAGTAACATCCCCACAGCACTATACTCCCACCACCCTGTTTCACTATAGGAATGCTGTTTTTGGGGTTGAATGCCTCTCCCTTCTTTCTCCTAAAATAGGCAACATCTCAATGGCCAAAAAGCTCTAGTTGTGTCTCAGCTGACCAAAGGACACGTTTCCAGTATGCATCGCTTTTCCCCAGGTTGTCCTCAGCAAACTTCATTCTACCTTGGAGGTGTCTCTTCTTCAGAAGTGGAGTCTTTCTTGGTCTTGAACCTTGCAGTTGATTCCTGTGCAGGGCTCTAGTCCTCGTTGATGCATAAATTCTGGACTTGGCTAAATCATCCACTAGTGTCTTGGCAGTTGATCTTGGGTCTTTAGAAACCTCTCTTGCTACCTTTCTTTCCAAAGTTTTTGCAACAATTTTTTCCCCTGTCCAAACTCATTACTGTTTGTTCTCCATAATGTGTTGGTCTTTTTAAAGTTGTTTTGATAGATACTTCCTCACTTTAAGCAGTTCTTGAATGCACTTGAGACAATTCATTTAATCTGTCAAATTAGAAATTGGGT
>NW_026129217.1:1045371-1093998 GCF_022985175.1 Labeo rohita
ATCATGCTAAAATCATGCTAGGGACTTGCTAGTAATGCTAAAATCATGCTAGTGACTTGCTAAAATCATGCTAGTGACTTGCTAAAATCATGCTAACGACTTGCTAATCATGCTAAAACAATGCTAGCGACTTGCTTTCTATCATGCTACCGACATGCTTTCTTTCTAACTAATCTAATCTTTCTAACTAATCTTTCTTTCCTTTCTAACAAATCTTTCTTTTTTATTTTGTTCTAACTAATCTTTTTTTTTTCTTTCTTTCTTTTTAACCAGTCTTTCTTCTTTCTTTCTAGCTAATCTTTCTTTTTTCTTTTTCTTTCTTTCTAACTAATCTTTCTTTTCTTTCTGGCTTTTCTTTCTATCTAACTAATCTTTCTTTTTTCTTTTTTACTTTTCTTTCTTACTTTTCTTTCTTTTTAATCTTTTTTTTTTTCTTTTTTTTAACTAATCTTTCTTTTTTTTTCTAATCTTTCTTTTATCTTTCTTTCTTTCTAACTAATGTTTCTTTCTTTCTTTTTCTTTCTAATTTTCCTTTTTTTCTTTATTTATATCTATCTAGCCTATCTATCTTCAAACTTTATCAATCAAACTAAAACTATTTCAAACTGAAAACCTTTAAACTTTCTTTAAACTAAAAGCTTTTAAAACTGCTTAAAACTTACTGGCTAGGCTTTCTCAAGCCAACTTAAAGTTTGCTAACAAACTTTTTATCTAGTTATTCTTCTTCTTCTTATTTTTCTTAACGCAAATTTTTTGGACACCTACTCCTCCTAGACCGTTCAAGCTACATACTCCAAACTCGGGTCAGATCTTCATACTGTTCTGACTTAGTGTGCTATATCTTTTCAGACTGGTTTGAGTTACGGTTTTCTTAAAAATTAATATTAAAAATCATAAAAAGTCCCATAGACTTTCATTGACCAAAAGTCCATGTCTGTTTGAACTATGTTTAATGTAAACTGCTAGAAGCCATTGATACTCAATTAAGCTTTAAGATATCTATGTTCTTTCTAACTCTGACTATGCCTCTATCTATCTTCTATCTATCTATCAGACCTATCTATCTATCTAGTCAGCATCATCTATCTATCTATCTATCTATCTATCTAGGAGAAACCTTGCTCTATCTATCTATCTAATCTATCATCACAATTTTTTCTATCTATCTTCTCTATCAATCTATTTTCCAAAATTCTGAGAATCTATCTATCTATCTATCTATCTATTCTATCTATCTATCTATACACTCAAATCTATCTATCTATCTATCTTTCTATCTATTTTATCTTTAGAATCTATGTATCTATCTATCTATCTATCATCTTATCTATCTTTCATCTATCATCTATCATCTATCTATCTATCTATCTATCATTTATTAATATATCTATCTATCTATCTATCTTTCTATCATCTATCTATCTATCTATTTATCTATTGAGAAATATCTATCTGTTCAAAAATGTTTAGGAATCTATAAATGGAAACAGTATTATCTAAAAAGTAAATCTATCAAAAAAAAAATAAATAAATAAAAGGTGAGTTTTAATCATTTCAGAAAATCTATTTTTTAGATCATCTATGAAACATCAGAAACAAACATCTATCAATCTGAAAACAATTGCACAAATCATCTTGTGCAACAAATATCAAACGGTGAAAATGATTCATCAAACTACAATCAAAATGAGAAAAAATATACAGATCTAACTGAAAAAAATTGAAACAAATGATCTTTATAATCATCTAGAAAGAATTACCATAATATAACAGTCAAATGGATCGATCCATTCTTGCTCTAATCATCTTTACCGGGACATATAGAATGCTAAAACACAAATTCTAGCGCATTATCGGACATGTATGCTGTTTCATCCTTGCTTTTGTTTGTTATGTGTCAAACATGCTCTGTCATGTGTTTTTCATGCTTTTTCAGAGAGTGCTGTCATGCAAATCATGCTAGAAACATGCTTTGTTTTCATAATCATGCTACTTTACATCACTTTGAGTTTGTTCATCATCCAAAGAAACATGCTAATTGGTGGTTCAAAATCCAAAAACTATGTTTATTGAAACATGAATAGATGACAGTTTGAATCATCTGGGCACAGGGGTGGGACTAGCATCAATAATCGTAGAAACATGGCTGAAATCATGCTAAAATGCATTGGCGACTCTGCTAATCATGCGATCAAAAAATGATGACGCAATCATGTTCACTACAGCCTCTGAATATCCAAATGAGACAATGACATCATGATACAGAAAAAGCGGAGGATCTCAGCTTTGCGGTACTTTTTAAATCATAGAAAGATTGACGAACGGTTCTAAAAACATATTAGATATTTGCTAATCATGTTACATTTTAAACATGCTAATCATGCTAGAAACATTTGAGGGTTAAGCATCTTTGCTAGCTATCTATGTTCTCATCTAACTAATAACTAATCTATCATCTAGAAACATCTATCTATCTTCAAATCATCTAGAATCATCTATCTATCTATCTATCATGTCTAGAAACATCTATCTATCTATCTATCATCTTCAAAACATATCTATCTATCTATCTAATCATCTTCAAAAATCATCTATCCATCTATCTATCTATCTGTCTAAATCATCTATCTATCTATCTATCTATCATCTTCAAACATGCTATCTATCTATCTAATCATCTAAACATCTATCTATCTATCTATCATCTTCAAAACATATCTATCTATCCATCTATAATCATCTGTCTATCATTTAACCATTAGATTACTATCATATTTAAACATCTATGACATGCTAATCATGCAGAATCATGCTATCAACTTTGCTAATCATGTTAGAAACATGCTAGCAACTTGCTAATCATGCTAGAAACATGCTAGCGACTTGCTAATCATGCTAGAAACATGCTAGCAACTTGCTAATCATGCTAGAAAACATGCTAAACATGCTTTGCTAATCATGTTAGAATCATGCTAGCGACTTTGCTAATCATGCTAGAAAACATGCTAATCATGCTAGAAACATGCTAGCAACTTGCTAATCATGCTAGAAACATGCTAGCGACTTTGCTAATCATGCTAGAAACATGCTAGCGACTTGCTAATCATGCTAGAAACATGCTAGCGACTTTGCTAGTCATGCTAGAAACATGCTAGCGACTTGCTAATCATGCTAGAAACATGCTAATCATGCTAGCAACTTTGCTAATCATGCTAGAAACATGCTAGTCATGCTAGAAACATGCTAGCAACTTCCTAATCATGCTAGAAACATGCTAGCAACTTTGTTAATCATGCTAGAAACAGGCTAACAGCTTGCTAATCATGCCAGAAACATACTAGCAACTTGTTAATCATGCTAGAAACATGCTAGCGACTTTGCTAATCATGCTAGAAACATGCTAGCAACTTGCTAATCATGTTAGAAACATGCTAGCGACTTGCTAATCATGCTAGAAACATGCTAGCGACTTTGCTAATCATGCTAGAAACATGCTAGCGACTTGCTAATCATGCTAGAAACATGCTAATCATGCTAGAAACATGCTAGCAACTTCCTAATCATGCCAGAAACATACTAGCAACTTTGTTAATCATGCTAGAAACATGCTAGCAACTTGTTAATCATGCTAGAAACATGCTAGCGACTTTGCTAATCATGCTAGAAATATGCTAGCAACTTGCTAATCATGCTAGAAACACTTGTTATCTATCTATCTATCTATCTATCTATCTATCTAGCTTTCTGACAGACTGAATTCAAACTTTAAACTTTTTAAAACTTCATAAACTTCTTAAACTTCTTAAACTTTTCAAACTTTTTAAACTTTTTAAACTTTTCAAACTTCTTAAACGGTTTACAATTTTCAAACTTTTTAAAACTTTCTGGTCCGGCTTTCTCAAGCCAACTTAAAGTTTGTCTTGACAAACTTTTTTATCTAGTTTAATGTAATTTGCTTCTAAACAATTGCAATATTGTTTTATGGCAAACATTTGTGCATTACTGAATCAAAAGCTTGCAGTAGCAGATTATCTTACACTCTCTACTTATAACTAATTTGGATGAATGTCATGAATTGGTATGTCTATTTGATTTATAAGCGGCTGCCTTACAAGCATTGCATGTATGCATTTGGAAGGAATCTTGGTCTGGACATCGTCTTGGGTGGGGGAGCACCACCAACACAGTCTCTTCATGTGGTGGTCCTGATATCTTTGAACATTAATCTTGGGTTTCTTGCCCCAAAATTGACAATCTCGCCCCGTCCCTCTCTTCTCTCTATGGAGTGACGAGCCAATCTGTGAGGCCGTTTACTTTAGCCACAAAATTTGCTTTAGCCGCAAAACAAGCACAGTATAAAAAAAGGCAGTTTGCAAAGATGCAAAAAACAAAAAAAGATGCAAAAAACAATCTGTGTTAATTCTACAACACTAAAATATTTGGTCTATTCTTGTAATGGTCCACAAAACTTGTCATCCATATATGACCAATGTCATATATGACATTCCATATATCTTTGCTTTTCAAATGTTCAGACTCTAATTTGTTTTGAATAACACTTAAAGGAAAACTCATACAAACAGCATCATCGCCTGTAGGAATAAACTGAACATGTCTTAAGCACTCATTTAAATGCATATTTGTTAATCTGTGCACTGCTTCTTGTGTATTAACTTCACAACTGTCTAAATACACCTAATTGCACCAGTAACTTGTTGTTGCTTCCTGCTGTGTATTAGCTTACCCATTTTTCTTTCAGATTTTGAAATATAAGAAATAATATTTCAAATGATACCACACACCCCCTGTGCCACTGCCCGGAAGAAACAATTCCCATCATCATCATCAATACTTTGTTTTACAAGGACAACCCATTGGTCCAGTGTCTGTTGCCAAAGGTGGATTTTTACCCTGAAACTCAACATGCAATTTATTACATGATTTTTGTTAAGTTTTAAGACACAGGCAAGTGGAATTAAACATTGTATTAGCTCTATCTCCTAAGCAAATGACACCTGAATTTGCATTGCATTCAGAAATGTTCAGTTATCTCTCTGCTTTATTTACAATGGTATTTCTGGTTTCCACCAGTACATGCAGCTCAATGTTGAATGTGCCTCAGAACACAGGTCAGTGTTTAGTGATATACAACTACACTGAAGCCAATACCATTGACCATCCCAGCACTGCTACATGCATGAATCAACCACAGCAAATTATCGACTGTTTGACAGCTATTTTGCACATTTTCAAACCATTTCAAAAATGAAAACTAGACTCAACCGGAATTGATCAAGTAACCTCAGCATCTGATGAATGCATTTTTCTGGTCATAACACAAAAAGTCTATACATTTTTTATATTTTGTAGGAAATAGAACATATAGTAAGTATAAACAAAGGTGTATGAAAAATAACTGTCAAAAATATTACTGCAAAAATAAATAGGCACAAACAATAGCCTTAACATTATCTGAAAAATAATATCAAAATGCTGACAAAGAAAACTACATAAAATACAAACAATACAAAAATGGACATTAATAAATTACATTTTACTGACTTCTAACACCTTCAAAAACTATATATATATATATATATATATATATATATATATATATATATAAAATCAAGCAATCTACAAAGTGAAATAAATGTCTTTCTTAATGCAAACGTAACTGCTGCTATTCACTGAAGCAGGTAATAAATATTTCTGCTTCTGTGTTGACTCTTTTGAGCAAGAAAACCTTGATTAACCTTATGTTCACTTAGTCATTAATAAACAAATGCATTAAAAGCTATGCTTATTGTCTAAATACTTTGTTTCCCTCAAACATTTCTTTATTTGCAATGACAAAATATACACTGCAAACACTCCAAACACACGATTTAACACATGTACCACAGTAGTCATAAAAATGTGCACTGATATTAGCGAAATATTTCTTTTAGCACACATAGATATCACACTTTTTGCACCATGGAAGCAGCACAAAATAAAATGACAGCAATTCCACAAAAAGTATTTAAAATATTGAAAAGGACACTCTTTCCTTCACATTCAGATGCAGTCTCTCTCTACTGAACGGGTGTGTTTTCCAATGGAATTAACGGCCATAGTTAGATGACAATGCTTTTGGGAAACTCTAGATCAGAACATATATGTGCCTCCAGACACACATGCTCTCCACGTTTGCCAAAAAACAAACTAACAAAAAAAAAAACTGTAGTTCTCACTCCACTCTCTTTCCAACAATGTATTGCACCGCTTTACAATATATTTTGTTTGCTTGTCATCCACATAACGAGGCAAAACAGAACAAATAGCGTAATACAGTTTGTGCAGGTTGTTTTAGATGTCAGCAGGTTGAGTTGACACCAATATCACATGGTGTATCATTTAGTGTATTTTATCCCCCAGATCGCGATATAATATTTTATATTTTATAAATTATATATTTAATATTTAAAAAAAAAAAAATTCTATATATATATATATATATATATATATATATATAATATATATATATTATATATATATATATATATATATATATATATATATATATAAATTTTTTTTTTTTTTTTAACAAATGACTAACATGCTTTATCCATTAATGACAGCAAGACGATAAGACGGTAAGAAAACTCTTTCTCCCTTGTTTCCTGCCTGCACCACCTCAATCTCACGTAACAAGTGCGTAGCAGTTAAAGAAGCAGAACCGAACTGTACATCATAAAACATAAGAAATAATACCGAAATATATCAATCAAAATGGTCTCTCACAGAAAGTTAAAAATATATATATACTTTAAGTTATTACATGGAAGTCAACACTCAACAAGCAGTTATACAAAATATTGACATTAAATCGGGTCTTACACCAGTTCAACAAAAATAAGTAATAAAAAAAGTAAATATAAAAAGCAGCTTATCAGGATGTGAACCAATCCAAAGCTGACCCAGAAATGCCTACTAGCGAATGCAGTCTATTAATCGTAGTGCAGTGATCAGCAGTGTCAAATGCTGCACTGAGATCTAACAATACCAGCACAGAACATTCACCTGCATCAGCAGCCATTGAGATGTCATTGGAGACCCTAAGGAAGGCAGTTTCAGTTGAATAGTCTTTATGAAAACCAGACTGGAATTTATCAAATATATTATGAGCCTCCAAAATTGTATATAACTGCATTGCCACAACCTTTTTTAAGATTTTAGAAATAAAAGGGAGTTTATAAATAGGCCTATAGTTGTTAAATGATGTTACATCAAGATTTCTCTTTCTCAAGAGAGGCAGAACTACAGCGTGTTTAAAAAAAACATGTGTTACACATAGGTCCATAGTGGACAAAAATGTCCATGTCAAATAAAAAAAGTGTTTCAAGCGTGGGACCACAGACTTACGTTTGGTCTCATTTTAAAGAAGATCCATTGCAGGAAAAATGTAGAAAAAATGTAAAACGTGAAATAAAAAAAAAGGTTATAGAGGTTTATGAAAATGCTTTTTTATAAAGCATATTTTATATAAAATATAAATTTTATGAAACATTTTGAACTCCTGAACCTGCTAGAAAATAAAGCCATAACTCTAAACAAGTTGTGTTCGAAATTTTAAGGTTGATATCTCAAAAAATTAGCTTTCAGAAAGATTTTGTTTGGATGCAGTACCAGATTTCCCCCATAAGATGGCAGCAAAATATTACAAAAACACACAATTTTTTTTTTTTTTTTTTTTTGACACATATACAAACCACACTTTGAAATCCACACCAACACAATTATAGTTGCATTATTTATCCAATTGGCTCTATAATTTGCAGAAGCAGAAAACGGTAATAAAGCAAGTATTTGCTTTATTGGCCAAACCTGAAAAAATGGTAAAAAAAAATACTTTTCAAGCCTTGCCAATACAATAAAAGTCTGTTAACAAAAATAGTATCATTTTACAGTTGATTGGCACTCTGATTAAAAATAGCAGTTTTAATGGGTTTCAGTGGAGATTTTTGTGTCCAAAAGGTGCTGAGTGTTACACTTTTTTTGTACCTAGTGCTAAATAGATTTATTAAAGGGGTCATTGGATGGTAAGTTCACTTTTACATGCTGTTTGAACATTAATGTGTGTTGGCAGTGTATGTACACATCTACCCTGTAATGGTAAAAAATCCATGCAGTGGTTTTTAATTAATCTGTAAAAATAATATC
The DNA here is from genome assembly GCF_022985175.1 of Labeo rohita. Taxonomy (NCBI): domain Eukaryota; kingdom Metazoa; phylum Chordata; class Actinopteri; order Cypriniformes; family Cyprinidae; genus Labeo; species Labeo rohita. The sequence continues at coordinate 1,053,577 of NW_026129217.1, forward strand.
CCCTTTTTCAAATCAAGCCATTCTCAGATTCCAGTCGTTGTGGCGTCACACCCACAGATGCCACTCCCACAATAGTTGATTGACATGAGCGTCTTACATCAGACCAGCTGTAACAGTACGCCCTCCATGTTTTGATGCTGGAGCAGGGATGTAATTTAGACAAGAACTGAGCGACTGAGGTGTTGTGTTGCTGGATGTAATAATGAACATAGTGGTCATCATTTACTCCTGACATCTGAGCCGCTGAAGATGCAGTGGATTACGTTGGTTGTGAAGGGAATGTGTTCACTTACAGCAAAAGTGAGTATAAGGAGTTTTTTTTTATGGATCTTTGCGATCACCTTTACTAAATTTGCTAGTTAGAAAGTTTAGTGGTTAAACGCGGCTAAATGCCGCTAGAGTAAACAGGCTCATCACTCCACAGAGAGAAGAGAGGGCGGGGCCAGCAGAGCTCATTTGCATTTAAAGCAGCCTAGACCAGAATGGGATGACTTTTGCAGAGCTGATTTTAACAAGGTAAAAAGGGTGTTGTTTTACACTACCATTGAGAATTTTTAACCAAAGTATATTATAGTCTTTTAATTAAGACCCTGAAGAATCATATCAACTTGTGGAAAATGGGAGTGAATCCGAGTAAAATGATAAAATACACACCTGTGCCAAAATGTATGCAGCTGGTAATAACACGGGCAAAATGATCACAAAAAAAAGACTGAAAGTCAGCCACTGCGGCACAGAGAACAGATCTTGAAATTTATTTGAATATACTGACCGATCCTCCATCTCAATACTATTCCCAAAGCCAGAGCAAAGACGCGCCATCTGAATGACCCACGTCAGAGCACTTCTGGGGTGGAACAGCCAGTGAAACGATGGTGCTTCACTATAAACAACCCTACTCCTGAGGAGTTGTACCACGTTTCTGAGATACTCATGGCGACAACATGTGAATTTGCCGTTGTAGGGCAGGAAATAGGAGATTGTGGGACGCCTAGGGTTGGGTATCATTTGTTTTTTTTTCGATACCGGTGCCATATCGATACTTTTAAAACGGTACCGGTGCCAAAACGATGCCTGAACCGATACTTTTAAAAAAGCCACAAAGTGGTGGATGACACAAGAATATATTTTTATTGGACAAAAAAGTTCTTTAAATTAAACGATGTATTAAAAGTAAAAAAAAAAAAAAAAGAAGTAGTACTATACACTATTAAGTCGATGCAAAACGCAACAACAATAAAACCTAAGCCACCTAACCCAACTACAATAATTTAACAGCTTAAGATTTCAGCAATTCTTTTGCAGAAATATGACTATATGTGATGAGATCTGGGAAAACCCGTCGGATGTCGTGGTGGGACATTTTCAGGAAATTCGTTTTTCATTAAATTACTGTTCTATAACATCTTGTCTGTCATCTCTGAAAATATCTCTTCGAAATTCACTTGTTTAGTGCAGAAAAATAGACATTTATTGCAGCAAGCAGAAATTACTGTCTCTCTCTTATGTTAAGAACGTGCTGCGGAGGTGCTTATCAGTTCACATTCTCCACCAGTCCTGTGTAAAGTACGGCAAGCAAAGTTATTTATTTATTTATGTATTTATTTATTTATTTATTTTAATATCGTGAGATGGCGGAGCACACCAATGCGTCTAAAGTACTGCAGCAGCTCACTGATGTCAGTGCCCTAAATGATGTTACGGGCTATTTCACATCCAGAGATGAAGGATCGGATGATGAAGTTACTAAAGAGGAGTCGTCCGATGACAGTCTGTTTTATGCACAGTGCGCGAACAGTTGCGCTGCGCTCGCTTTTACTACGAGGTAGGCTGCATTATTTACTAAACATAAAATGGGTGATCAACGGAAAACAAACGTTAGTCTGTTTGTCTAATGATGCAGTAGCGCTCCTAACTTGACAGACAGCTCTCGTTAAACCCGTAAAGTGAAAGTGAAAGCCGTCTCACTTAAAAGCCGTTTTCTCAAAATCCCATTCCTAAAAAAATCATCACTATCAGCCAACCTAAGACAGCCATAACGTAGGTTATGTAAAAATTAAAAGTTTTGGAAAGGGGCCTGAACTTTCATATGGTGTCAAAACCTAAAAAAGGTAACATTTCACCATGTGTTGGGTTTTCCTAGATCGCATCACATATTTGCCGTTTCTGGCAAAATACGACACCTCTCCAGCTGATGTCTGCAAACTGTCAAACACGGTGCATCCCTCTGCTTTCAACTTTATTCCACATACCATCAAATGTTCCATTAGGTTTGACGCGTTTTCCCCTTCACACGCAACTGCTGTAAAACATTTGCTGCACGTCGCAGTGTCTGAATCATTTCTCGTGAAATATAGCCACACTTTAGAATGTTTAGTTTTTGGCATTTTAAGTTAGTTTAATGTAGCTAGCTAAGCTAACGGCAAACCACCTGCTGCAGTCAGAGCAAGTGTAACGATAGTTGCAGCATTCACGCGCTTCTCGGATGGTCTCATTTCTAGACGATTTGTGCTTTTAATTCGAAATGTGAAAATGGATAGTATCTACAAAGATGTCTTGGATTTCTATCATCAAAGCTTTCCGACGTTCACGTGAGTTTTCTCATTCAGTAAATAAATGTTCTGATCATTCTGACACCCCATGAATGCAGTATTTAAATTTAACTAGCGATCATGCATGTTGATGAATTAATGCTTCTACATCTGTATCATAGCACCAGAAAACAAATATTTCAATCGACAGTTCAGGCATTTAAGTGGCACCGAAATTCGCGTTCTGATTCGGTCCGGTACATACCGGTTACATGGGTACCGGTGCCGTATTGGCACCGTGTTTCGGTACCCAACCCTAGGGACGCCACATCGCCAAGGCTTCTGCAATATTAAGACAACTGAGGCATTTGAGCACCATGAAGCGCTGGATGTCTGCTAGGGCCCACTTTGATCCAGCCAAGGGCAGTGATCAACAGAATGATGAGTATTGCAGCAAAGAAGCTAATGTTTACCTGCGCGTTGGGATGCCAAAGAAAGGGCCCAAAATGACTTCATTCAAGCGTTTGATGTCACCAAGGCCTCTAACGGAAGTCTGAAAGCGGTTGCAGAGGTGTGCCCTGCGACCTTTTTTTTTTTTTTTTTTTTATCAAGTATGGGCGTGACATAAGGGACTACAACAATTGTTTATGTAGTTCTGCCTTTTCTCTGGACTTTAAAACCTCAGTAATGGTGTTGGTGAGGGAGGCCAGATGTGGAAAATCACCTTATGTGACTGATGTAAAGATATCACCACTTATTACAAGCCTCGCGGCATATTGTGGGATGGATATGATGGGCAAGAGAATGTTGTAATCGATGATTTCTATGGTTGGATTGCTTATGATGAGATGTTACGTGTATGTGACAGATAGCATTGTAAGGCACCTGTGAAAGGGGCCCATGTCGAATTTGTATCTAAATGGCTGTTTATCACGTCCAACAAACATGTCTGGGAATGGTACAAGTTTGAAAGTATTCAACAATTTGGACATGGAGCCTCATTGTGATCCCCATATCTCTGGGACTGAACGATGTAGGGTGTAACTGCCCATAGTGCAGTTACTATGGTTTTCTAGCTGTAGTACTTCTTCCATGCCACAGGGGGCTCTCTAGAGTACTGCTTCTCTGGGATTCAGGGGGAAACAGAACAAGACCCTGCGTTCCATTCAGAAGGGCTCATCCTTATCAAAGAACTTATATTGACATGAAGTGAAAGCCAATAGAACGTTCCATTGGAACAGCAGCGTCTAGCAGCAGCCCTGAGCTTCCGCCATTTTGGAGTGAAAGCGACTCGGCAGTCCACTAGCTTCTTGCTGTCACTATGGCATATATCAGCTGCTCTATTTAAAAAAACTTACATTAAAGCTAAAATACACAACCTGAATACTTCTTAAGAATTGTTGTACTTCTGTTAACTATTAAACCATAAGTCATTTATTATTGAAAGGAGTTTTATATGTTTTATACGTACTTACAATAAAAAAAAATTATGACAACACAGAATAATGTACAATCACTAGACTAGTGATTATCAAAAACAGACTTTGTCTTTAATTTATTTTTCTCAAAATCTTTGCTCTCTAGAGACCATGTCAGTTTCAGTTGTAATTCCTATTTTAAGTGCAAGTATTAGCATTATAAATGCTGAATTAATACAAACATCTAAAATTAAATGATGGACCTGCATCAGAAAATTGGGAATGTTAGACAATAAATATATACAGTGCTCAGCATAAATGAGTACACCCCACTACATTTGTCAGAAAACCTTTAGTTTCCTTTCAGAATCAAATGAAATCATCAAATTCTATGAGATACTATACTACAAAATACTCCCACAAATGTGGGCCATTGATTGCAAACAAGATTTGTTAATTTGCACACACACAAAAGTGATTTTCCTAACAAATTCATTCAAGTCCATGTTGCAAAAATGAGTACACCCCAATTATAGTCTTAGGAGAAAAGCCACACTTAAGACTACAAAACAGGCATAATTAACAGGCATTCAACCACAGGTGAGTCTAATGATTCATTTAAGAGGTGTCAGGCAGACAGGTGACTATAAAAGGGCATTACTTAACAAAGAAAAGCCCTTCCCATTTCATGCTGTCAGCAATGGCTCCCCATGGAAGAGAAATGTCACAAAATCTGAGAAAGGAAATAATTTCTTTACACAAAAAAGGTGAGGGCTACAAGAAGATCAGAAAAGCTTTACATATCAGTCAAAATTCTGTAGCAAAAGTGATCCAAAAATTTAAGAAAGATGGAAGTGCAACCATCTTACAGAGACGTACAGGCCGTCCACGGAAGTTAACATCTCGAGCGTCTTCTGATGAGAAGGGTTGAAGAAAATCGGCATGCAAGTTCACTGCAGTTAGCTAAAGCAGTAGAAAGCCAAACTGGAGTGACCGTTTCCCGTGACACCACACGGCGCACACTGCAGAAAAAAAGCCCATGCACAAAAAAGCACACCTAGAATTTGCTAGGGCCCATGCTGAAAAAGATGAAGACTACTGGGACTCTATACTCTGGAGTGATGAGACAAAGATCACTGTTTTTGGAACTAATGGTTTTAAAACTGTATGGCGTCGTAAAGGTGAGGATTTCAAAGAAAAATGCATGGTGCAGTGAAACCTGGTGGTGGCAGTGTCCTTATGTGGGGCTGCATGAGTGCTGCTGGTGTTGGGGAGCTGCATTTCATTGATGGTATCATGAACTCAACAATGTACTGCTCTATACTGAAGGAGAAGATGCTGCCATCACTCCGTGCACTTGGTCGTCGTGCACTTTTCCAACAAGACAATGATCCAAAACACACATCTAAAGCTACTGTTGCATTTCTGAAGAAGAACAGGGTGAAGGTGATTGAATGGCCAAGTATGTCTCCTGATCCAAACCCAGTCGAACACCTGTGGGGAATTCTGAAGCGACAAGTTGAGCATCACTCTCCATCCAGCATCCAGGCTCTAAAAGAGATTATTCTTTAAGAATGGAAAAAGATAGATGTTGCAGTATGTTGCCAACTTGTTCATTCCATGCCTAGAAGACTTGGTGCTGTCCTTAAAAATCACAGTGCTCATACAAAATACTAGATGTAGTAGTTTTTGTTGTGGGGTGTATTCATTTTTGCTTCAACCAATTTGAGTAAAACTGAAGATTCTGTGATCTAAGTTAGATTATTAACCTTAATTTCATGTTATGGAGTTAAATAAGTGTTCAATAAAACTCAGCCTTGTGAAAAGTTTGGAAATTGTTCTTTTGTTCATTGAGCTACTGATTAAATTCATAATTTTTAAAGGGGGTGTACTCATTTAAACAGTAAACTGTTTTTGCAGTATTGTCTTATATTAATGTCTGTTAAAGCATGACTGTAAAAAAAAAAAAAAAAAAATATATATATATATATATATATATATATAAATTTAAAACATACCCACTGTCTCCAAAATTATTTAATTAATAAGTTATGACAGATACAGCAATGCATCATGTTCTGTAAGATCATCATGTTTGTAGTGTGTTCCAGGGAATTAAAATGTAGCCTACAATATAATGTATAAATACAAAATATATGTCAGACCTACAATCGTAACTAATAATAATAATAATAATAATAATATGTAACGTTGCATAAAATAAAAATACTCAATGAAGCAGGCTAAAACTCCCTCAAATGTATAATTAATGGTTGGATTCAACAACTGATAACATAAAACATATTTAATAATACAATACAACACAACATTTACTGTAGTAGTCATAAAATGTGCTGATTTGAGAAATTTTCTTTTGTGCTTCTGATTTGGCTGTGAGATTCGCCAATTTTGAGTGCAGTTGTAATGGATGTAAAGGATTCTTATCCGTAAAAAAAATCTAACCATGTAGAGTGACTTTTTGCATTTTTTCGTGTCACACACTACTTCCCTGCACTCACTGTGCTCTTTTATTTCCACTTTGACTTCCCATTTGTTGTCTGCCTCTGTTGTCCAGTTAGCATTTTCACTCTGAAATGCCAGCCGCACTACTGAAGCGCCACCAAAAAAGCTGTTACCAAAAAAGCATCAGCGTTTCACCTCTTGGTATTCTATACTCTCTGTCCCTATGCCCTAATCCCTTCAAAGGGTTTACCCTCTGGAGTGAGATCTTCAAAGGGTTGAAGGGTGTAGGGTAGTGATTTTCAAACTGGTCCTGCGAGCACCCCAACACTGCAAGTTTTCTGTGTCTCCCTTATCTATCACACCTGATTCAACTCATCAGCTCGTTAGTGGAGACAGAAAGACCTGAAATGGGTGTCAGATATAAGAGACCTACAGAACGTGCATTGTTGGGGGTGCTTGCAGGACCGGTTTGAAAACTGGTTTAGGGGACCAAACAACTGTTTTTTGAAGTGCCCTTCTGCGTCATAATCCCCTGACCACACAGAGGCGCCGTCATCATGGAAAGAATCAGTGCAAAGGATCATGGGAACCCAAAGGTGTTAATCAGTTTGTACTCTTGGAAATCCTTCATTGCGAAGGGCCCTTTGAAGTAGCCAGTTTTGAGCACTTCGGTTTGGAACGACCCTTTAATATGGCGGCCAATATTATTTTCACTCTAAAGTGCCCTTTGGAGGGCAATATATCCCATTTGGAATGCACTGAGAGTATGTTTGGTTGGAGGGAAGCATGGTTCCCCTTCAGGAACTCGAGAACGCCTTTGGCGAAACCACGCTCTGAACACATGTGTAATCTGGCCAATTGAAGGACGATACGTCACGGGCGGATGATGTCATCGACCAGGAAGCATAAAAGCATGTGCAAAGCTGCCGGCATCAGCTTCTGTCTTTCAGCGGAGCGCTCTATGTGTGTCTTGTCACCCTGTTTTTTCGTGCAAGTTTTAGCACAACTTTTATTTGAGGGTGATGTCTGGTAAAGAAATGAAGAAAGTAGAGAAAGTTAAAGACTGGAGAGAGCGGACCACGTTTCAGGCTGTGTGTTCCTCCCTGCAAGCGCTATATTACTTGCGGGGATACACAAAGCATGTGCGTGGTCTGCTTGGGAGCGAGAGCTGACATAGACTGTCCGCATTGTGAATTGCTTTCTTTGCAGACGCTCCGCTCCCGGAAGGCTCTCTTCGAAGAGGGAGCCTTCACCAGCGTTCCCCAGGGTGTTGGTCGGGTGCTGCACTCTTGGGGTTCGCAGATGGATCTGCTGGAGGGACTGGAGACGGGTGACCCCCTATCTCCTTCCTTACCCGGCAGGTCCATTGCCCGTTCTGAGGGTTCGGAAGCCCGCACTGCGGCTACTGCCTCCCAAGGGACGGGCTCCTCTCTTCATCTGTCATCCTCTGAGGAGGGCGACCTCGGAAGCACCGCTGAGGAAGTGAGCCCTCAGGTGGTGCAGTACGAGGAGCTCTTGGAGGTGGTTACTCGTGCAGTGGCCAAGTTAAACATCAACTGGCCCGCCGAGGAAAAAGCTGCCCCGCAGAGAAGCAAGCTTGATGAACGCTTTCTGCGGAGCAAGCCTCCATCTCCAAGAAGGAGCCTTCCTTTCTTCCCCGACCTCCACAAAGAGATCTCGAGGTCATGGGGAAGACCGTACTCGGCTTGCTTGTTCGTCCCCGCCTCCGACTACTATGGGAACGTGGCAGGGCTCAACGAGCGAGCCTACAAGGCGATGCCCCGGGTTGAACAGACGCTAGCCAGCTATCTGTCCCCCGGCACGGCATCGTCCTTGAAGGCTTCTACCTTACCCTCCAAGCTGCTTCGCTCTACATCAGCGCTGGTGGGTAAGGGGTACTTGGCAGCAGGTCAGGCCCGAGCATGCCTCCATACCATGTCTTTGCTCCAGGCATATCAGGCCGACCTGCTCAAGGGGCTAGCAGGGGACGATAAAGTCGATCTAGAAGAGCTGCGCAGGACCGCTGACTTAGCTCTCCGCGCCACCAAGGAGACCGCCCGAGCAGTGGGGCGGTGGAGAGGGATTTGTGCTTGACCCTGTCCGATATGAAAGAGAAGGACAGGGTCTTCCTCCTGGACGCCCCGCTTGAGCTTTCTGGTCTGTTTGGCGACGCAGTAGACTCTGTCGTCAGCAGATACCAGGAGGCTCGCAAGCAGGCGCCGGCATTCCAGCGGTACCTGCCTCGCCGCTCTCTAGCCTCTGTGGCTGCTGGGCGTAAGTAGCCGCAGCCGAGTACCAGCTCCTCGTACCAAGTAGAGACCCTTCTGAGGAAGGAGGCCATCGAGCTGGTCCCTCCTCACGACAGGGAGTCTGGGTTCTACAGCCGGTACTTCATAGTTCCAAAGAAGGATGGAGGGCTGCGTCCCATTATAGATCTTCGTCGACTCAATCACTCAGTAATGAGGTTGAAGTTCAAGATGCTTACTGTCAAGCAAGTAGTGTCACAAATCAGGTCCGAGGACTAGTTTGTGACGATAGATCTGAAAGACGTGTACTTCCATGTCTCCATCCTTCCTCACCCTTCCCTTCGGTCTAGCACTCTCACCCCGCACGTTTACGAAATGCTGCCCTGGCCCCTCTTCGTCTCCAGGGCATTCGCATACTGAACTACATCGGCGACTGGCTGATCCTAGCAGCGTCCGAGAGTTTAGCGGCTCAACATCAAGATGTCGTTTTCGCGCACATGAAAGCGTTGGGGTTAAGACAAAATGCCAAGAAGAGTGTCCTTTCTCCACTTCAGAGAACCACTTATCTAGGCGTGGTGTGGGATTCGACCATGATGCAGGCAAGTCTGTCTCCTGCTCGGATTGAGTCGATCCTTGCTGCAGTCGCGAGAGTCAAAGAAGGCCGGTCACTCACTGTAAAACAGTTTCAACAACTGCTGGGTCTGATGGCAGCTGCATCCAACGTGATACCTTTTGGTCTGCTGTACATGAGACTCCTACAGTGGTGGCTCAAAACCAAGGGGTTCTCCCCGAGGGGAAACCCGCTTCGCATGATCAAGGTCATGCGGGGGTGCCTACGTGCCTTAGACATGTGGAGGAAACCTTGGTTCCTAAATCAGGGCCCGGTGCTGGGAGCTCCTTGTCGCCGCGTCACTAGCAACAGATGCATCCCTCACCGGCTGGGGGGCGGTCATGAGTGGTCGTCCCGCCCAAGGTCTCAGCTGGCACATCAACTGTCTCGAGATGCTGGCCGTATTTCAAGCTCTGAAGTATTTTCTTCCAGACCTGAGAGATCGCCATGTGTTGGTGCGCACCGACAACACAGCGGTGGTCTACTAGATCAACCACCAGGGAGGCCTGCGTTCACGCCCCTTGTACAAGTTGGCGCACCAGATCCTTGTGTGGTCCCAGGACAAACTCCTCTCATTGCGAGCAGTTCACGTTCCTGGGTATCTGAATGTGGGAGCAGACATCCTGTCGAGGCAGGGGCCGAGGCCCGGGGAATGGATGCTTCACCCCGAGGTGGTGAAGCAGATTTGGGAAGTGTTCAGTCCAGCTCAAGTAGATCTCTTTGCCACGAGGGAGAATGCTCAATGTCCCCTCTGGTACTCTCTAGTTCATCCAGCTCCCCTGGGGCTGGATGCCATGGTACAGGCGTGGCCGAGGCTGTGTCTGTACGCTTTTCCCCCGATCGCTCTGCTCCCGGGAGTTCTGGAGAGAGTCCGCCGGGACGGGGTCAGTTTACTGTTAGTAGCCCTGTACTGGCCGGGCCGAGTATGGTTCTCGGACCTGATTTCTCTCCTCAACGGCACTCCATGGGAGCTTCCACAGCTCCAGGCGGGGGTGAAGGATGGTACCCCCCCGCCTGGAGCTGTGGGCGTGGCCTCTGAGGAGGCACAGCTCATAGCTTCCGGTCTCTCAACCGAGGTTGTTGAGACCATCCTCCAGTCCAGAGCTCCCTCTATGAGGAAACTGTAAGTGGAAGCTCTTCACTTCATGGTGTGGAGAACGCCAGAAAGACCCAGTTAACTGCCCAGTTGGTACAGTACTGGAGTTCTTGCAGGCCCGCTTCTCCACAGGGTTATCCCACTCCACCCTGAAGGTCTACATGGCGGCAATCTCGGCCTACTCTGTCAGTGGGTAAAGACCCCGTGGTTGTACGTTTCCTCTGCGATGTGCTGAGGCCTCCAGTACGACCTCATGTCCCTACGTGGGACCTGGCTGTGGTGCTTGAGGCCCTCTGTAGGCTGCCATTTGAGCCTATAGAGGAGATTTCAGTTTTCTCACCATTAAAACTGCGCTGCTGTTAGCATTAACCTCCCTCAAGGGGGTGGGGGACCTGCAGGCCCTTTTTGATGGCCCCTTCTCATTTGGAGTTCGCTCCGGGTATGACCAAAGCCTTTCTTTACCCCAGGCCGGGGTACGTTCCTAAGGTCCCCATGAACACACCACAGCCGGTTGTGCTCCAGGCTTTCTGTTCTCCTCCCTTTCGGGAGCCCGACCAGCAGAAGCTAAATTGTATGTGTCCTGTACTTGCCTTGGATGCCTATGTCCACAGAGCTCTGTGGCGCAAATCAGACCAGCTGTTCGTCTGCTATGGCCCCCCTAAGAAGGGTCTTCCGGTTACTAAGCAATCTATAAGTAGATGGATCATAGATGCCATATCTACTGCTTATGAGTCCTCTGACCTCCCCTCGCTGCTGGGGGTCAAGGCTCACTCAACCCGCGCTATGGCTGCCTCCAAAGCTTTTATGACAGGTGTCCCAATTCAGGACATCTGTAAGGCTGCAGGATGGTCCACGCCTCTCACCTTTGTAAGGTTCTATAACCTAGATGTCCGAGCCACTCCCGGCTCTGCTGTCCTCTTGCCCTAGCCTCTCCACTAGGCAGGGACTTGGAAGTCTGGTGGCGTGGGCATCTCGTTCCCCTAGCGTTTTCGGACGTAGTTCGAGTTCCTGAAGGGGAACATCCCAGGTTACTTATGTAACTCTGGTTCCCCGAAAAGAAAAAAGAAACTTCCATTCGACTCAGTCGAAGGCTTTTTCTGCGTCAAGGGAAATAATAAGGGATGGAGTTTTACAAGTTTGTATTGAATTTATAATATTTAAGAGTCGACGAATATTGTCTGTGTCAAAACGTGATTTTATGAATCCTGTCTGGTCTGGCTTAATAACCTGTGGTAACACAGTTTCAAGTCTGCGAGCAAGTATCTTGGCAAGTATTTTGTAATCTGTATTCAGGAGACTTATTGGTCTGTAAGAGGCACAATCTTGAAGATCTTTGTCTTTTTTAGGGATTAAACAAATAGATGCTGTTTTCCATGACTCAGGAGCCACTCTGCGATCTAATACATTTTGGAGGGCGGGTATTAAAATAGGAGAAAGTTCTGGCCAGAATTTTTTGTAAAATTCACAAGGGAACCCGTCCTGGCTTGGAGATTTATTTGAGGGCATAGAATGGATTGCGCTAAAAACTTCTTCTGGCGACAAAGGTGAATCTAAAAATGTCCTATCTTCATCAGAAATAGTTGAAAGAGGAATTCTATCTAAGAATTCAGTAATATCAGATTGTCCAGCAGTAACTTCTGATTTATATAATGTTTCGTAAAAGTTTCTAAATAATTTATTAATTGAAGCAGCATCGTATGTAATTGACGCATCTGGAGTCTTCATTAATTTAATTGTTCTCTCATTCTGTGTTTTTTTAATTAGATGGGCCAATATTCTATTAGGTTTATTTGCATATTCATGGTACTTTTGTTTTGAAAAAAAAAAAGTTTTTTAATGTGGTTTGTGTGGTCCAGATTAAGTTCTGCTCTGGCTCGACATAGTTGAGCCCAGTTTGTTTGAGTAGGGGCTGTACTATGTAAACATTCCAGTCTCTTTACTTCATTTTCTAACTCCTGCCTTTTTCTAGACCAAATTCGTTTGTATGCAAAAGTATAGGGTATAATATGCCCTCTAATTGTAGCTTTAGCAGCATCCCAAATAGTTGCAGATCCCTGCTGAAAAAAACAGCTTAAACCAGCTTAAGCTGGTCAAGCTGGTTTAAGATGGTCTCCCAGGCTGAACATAGCTGGTGTATCAAGCTGGTTTTAGAGGGGTTTTCGCCACTTTTCTTAGCTGGTCAAGCTGGTTTTAGCTGGTTTTAGCTGGTCAGCCGGGCTGGTCTTAGCTGGTTTTAGCTGGTCAGGCTGGTCTTAGCTGGTTTTAGCTGGTCAGCCAGGCTGGTCTTAGCTGGTCAGGCTGGTCTTAGCTGGTCAAAATGTTTGTTTGATGATTGATTGATTACATAGTGTCTGCCCCAATTTTTCTGACAAATAAGTAATATGTTTACTTTTAATAATCTGCAGGACCACAAGGAACCATTAAAACATTTTTTATTTGATCTTACAGCCCCTTTAATAACAAATATTTACAAAATAATTGGAATGATTACAATTCTAAAACTATATTAACAATTAATGGTGAAAATGAACAATTGGGATATGTAATGCCCCACTTGCTTCTCCCTCTTCTCTCTCTCTCTTCTTTCAGGCTCCTTTTGTTTCCACCAGTCACTGAAACAGACTTAAAAAAGAAATAATTTAGATTATTAATGTGTAAATTTTCAACAAGTAAAACTACTTACTTTTATCTATGAAAGAATCCTGAAAAAAGTATCATAGGTTCCAATATATATATCCAATATATATGTATGTATTAAGCATATTCTAAAATTGATAATAAATCAGCATATTACAATTATTTATAAAGGATCATGTGACACTGGAGTAATGAAAAGACTAGAGTGATTATGCTGAAAATTCAGAAATAAATTATGTTTTAAAGTATATTAAAATAGACAAAAAAAACTATATTTTAAATTGCAATAATACTTCACAACATTAAATTTTTATTTTTTTATATATTTTTTTTTAATTAATTTTCTGTATTTTTGATCAATTAAATGCAGCTTTGATTAACAGAAGAGACTTATTTAATAAAAAAACATAAAAAAATACTACTTCTCCCAAACTATTGAACGACAATGTAGATAATAAAAGAAAAGAATAGAATAGAAGGAAAAAGGAGATTTTGGTATGTGTGTAAGTCTTACATTTCAGAAATTCCCCTGAAAATCCTTAACTTTGCAAAGAAGAGTGGCAACTTTGGTTCACTTCAGCCGGTTTCTTCTGTACCATTTGCCCTGTTGTTTTAGATGGCACTTTTCCTTTGGACTACTTTGTTCCCCTTAAATATCTACAAATTAGTCAGGAAACAGACAATATGTAATTCACATTAGTTTTAGCTTTTGAGATATCTGAATCATTCTCTCTTAAAAATCGTCTCTCTTCTGGAGTTGAGAAACATCTTCTAACATATCTACATGTAAAATTCAGGTATTCAAATTCTTAGAATGCAACCATTACCTTTGAATGAACTCAAATCTCCGTCTGTCTCCTCCTGGTAAAGTTACTCTGGAGTGAATATATGCTGCGAAATCCTGCCGCGGACGGAGGATTCATTAATCTGCAGTTACCGCGAATGTAGACACCTTAATACACTACTGCAGTTACCAAGCATGAAAAATTAAAAGTGAAATAAATCACTTACCGCAGTTGTGAATCGTACTTGCCGCTCCCGAATGTCGACCGTTGAAGAAAATGCCGCCTCTGTAGATTTAAAATTTACAGCAATACGCTGTACTTTGCGTCAAACCACCACGTGATCCATGTGATCAGATTATACTTTAAGCATTTCTGGTTAAAGATATTGTTTTTTTTTCTCCTAGTGTTTTTTAATTGCAGGTGATTGTTATTTATTATTTGTTTCATTTATATTTTGTGTAAAAGTCTAATACCGAAACACTCGTTAAAAATAATAACAGCTGACTATATTTGGTCATACAACTATGGTGAATGTATTTCTTCAGACAATAATTTAATCTGATTTGAGTTCTATGCTGATTTTTTTGAGTGCTATCTTGATTTTATGCTATACTTTATACTACAATTTATTTGAGACTCTTCTCAGATACATTATCATTAACAACTAGAATAATTTAAGATGTATCATCTAGCCTCCTGATTATGATACTAAACTTCCCTTGAATTGAACCTTGTCAGTAAGTGAAACAAACTGATTAATTTGTAATTAGGTCAAATGGACACCAGCTTGGTCAGGCTGGGAGACCAACTAAAGCCAGCTACCTCCATCTTAAACCAGCTAAATCCAGCCTGGCCAGGCTGGGAGACCAGCTAAAACCAGCTACCTCTCTTCCTGGTGTTTGCTTTACACGATGAGAACAATATCTGTCCAACCCAATCCTGTTTTAATTTTATGTGTTCTGAATCAGATAAATGTGTCTCTTGTAGCATAGCGATAGTGGTTCTTTGTTTTTTCAGATAGGTTAATATTTTTTTCCTCTTAATCACATGTCCCAGCCCTTTAACATTCCATGTAATAACCCTGGTCGTATTGTACATAGTCATGAAACAGAGAAAAGTAAAAACAAAAAAAGCTGTAAGTTTAAGACTGCATCATACCTAAGACATATATAAGACCGACGAGAAAGATTTTTGTATTTTAGAACACAAAACATAACATATTGAACCCAAAACCCCCCTCCCCCTGCCCTCCGGCCTCGTCCCCCGGATACGTCTTGGAAGAAGCGCAGTTGAATCCCTTCATGGCAGATGTACCGTTTTTTCCGCACTGCTTGCAGTATCAACTCCTTGTCCACATAGCGTAAGAAACGCACCAAAACACTTCGTGGAGCATGGTTTGGTCCCGCCACCGGGCCGAGAGACCTGTGAGCTCTTTCAATCTCAAAGCATGTTTCAGGAGTAAGGTCCAGCCATTTCGGCAACATCCTTGTTAGATATTGCGCGATAGAGTCAGATCCTTCAGCTTTCTCAGGAAGGCCGACGATCCTCAGGTTTTTCCGCCTGCCTCGGTTCTCCAAGTTGTCTATTTTGGCCCGAAGTAATGATAATTCTTTGTCCCGAGACGTGATTCTTCTTTCCTGCGTTAGCATGCCATCTTCAGCGGCGAAAATTCTTGCTTCTGCCTCGATTAGTCGTGACTCGTTCGACGCCACTCTACCGGTTAAATTAGAAAGGGATTCCTGTATTGCGACAACTGATGTAGAAATATTGTCCAAGCGGCTGTCAATTGCACTCAGTCTGCCATCGATATTGCCCAGGCTGGCTCCCAGCGAGAGAATTTCTGTCAGCATGGCGTCAGATTGATCTGACGAGGCCTCCTCCGCCTCAGCCTGTTTTTTCTTTGCAGCTCTGGAAGGCCGAGAGGACGTGAAGTGCGGAAAGTCTGGTGATTCTTTGATCTCGGACATTGATGCTTAATGTAAGAGCGATAGATTTCAAGTTTGCGTCGAATTAACTGAAAGATAAATTAGAAAAAAAGGGAACTGGCGCGGAGCTAACAGATTATGCGGCCATCTTTGGCGAGGTCCCTCTAGCGCCCCCTCTAATGCAGTTTTTAGAGCGCCATCAGTAAAATCCATTCCACATGACGAATGCGCTAATAGATTAAGCTCTATGCTCACGCGTATGAACGGGCAGCATCTGGGGTGGAGAAGTGGACGGAGCGGGCACATCAGGCACAATCATCAAACATATTTCAAAGGAAGGGGCTCAGTGGTCTTGACCGCATCGCTGTCTTTACTGGGTGTGTTTAGGGAATATTCGCGGCTGCTGCACTCCTGTAACACAGCAAAGTAAACAAAGCATCTGAGCGTATCTGCTGCTCAGATACACCTGACCCGATACTTTGTTCCAACTGTTCGATTTATTTCCTTCATTTTGACTTTTATCGAAAACTAATGCCTTGCCGATGTAAAATGAGATGTGAAAAGGCAGAAGAACGATTTCGGCAATAGACGGACGTGAACTCGGGTTGTTTGCATCAAATAACACTATTTACTCACTTTACCACTTACACCACTGGAAACGTACTTTAACAGCCGTCTTTTGGTAGTTGTCAGGGATAATATACATAATAAAAGGCACCAGACTGCAAAAAATGGCACATGCTCCAGTCATTTTTTGTGCCACACCCACATTTATTTTGCTTCGGACACCCATGCATTTTGTTGACCAATATAAGTAGCAACTATTTATTAATAAATAATAATTTAAGTACAGTCGTTATAAATTCAAGTCCTGCCAAGTCATTAGGTCCAAGTTAAGTCTCAAGTCACTGAATTTAGTCAAGCAAGTCACAAGTCCTTAATTTTGCGACTGGAGTCAGACTTGAGTCAAGTCATATGACTTGAGTCCCCCACCTCTGCATTTTGGGATCCATTTTCCTTGTGTTTTGCCACATCCAGTGCGGATGGTTGTTCCCAGAACATTTGTGTCCCATCAGGAAAATAAATCCACTAGAGGTGTGACGAGACACTTATCCCACGAGACGAGACAGGAGACTGGGTTCATGAGACGAGACGAGATTTTTAAACTTTTTTTTAAAGAAATCCTGAATGATAAAATATATAGGGAAAATAGTCTTTTATTCAACTAATTAAGACAATGTAATAAATGGAGGTGCATTTTAAACTTTATGAAATTAAACTGTCTTTTTAATGAATTATACGCAGGAATAAACAACATTTAAACAAGAGCTTCACAATTCTGGATAAATTGAGAATCCCAGTTGTTTTTAATCAACTGGAGACCATGATCCTGTCACGAATCTAGAGAAAAAAACATTAGTAAATTATTTTGTTTAGTTTTCTAGTGGTTCTGACAAAATATTAATTGCTTAAGTCTTTTAAAAACATATATTCATTTAAAAAAAAAAATTAAATTAAATGGAGTCAGTGTCTCACTTCATTATGACTTTTTTTTTTACTATTGAAATCTCCTGAATGAATGATTCAATGACATTTGTGCTGAGGACTTTTCTTTTCATATTTTTGTTTTCTTATTTAGAGGACCGGGAGGAGACAGTGGGGTTCTTTTTGTTATATTTATTTCTTTGATTTTCAAGTGCCACTTCTAGTTCCCTCTTGACGATTAAACTTCAAAAGGCCATGATTTCGTTAAATAAACATGAGCGCTGCACGTACAAAGTCCGTTGTTGAGCTGCTTTGTGTACTGCCTTTACTGGGGAAACACATGTCTGCAGTTCCGCATGTGCCATCTGCTGACAGAGATTGAATGTGCATTTTCAATAAGTCTGTTGTTTTGAGTAGGGTATTCTTACAATACAGGAGGCTGTAGTTTCAGGACCGCATTTCTAGGACCCTGTAGTTTTATTATTATTATTTTTTTTTTTTTTATTTGTCGTATGTATGCATGAACATCTCATACTATTTATAGCACTTGCTATTAAATTCTGTATATTATTATTACATTTATGGAAATACTGTATGTACTTGTTTAAATGTATACACTTAATTATTGTCCTAACCAACTCTTAACCCTAAACTTACCGCTGGGTAACCCTCTTGAAATATTTAACCTAATTTATTTCAATATATTCTAGACTTCAGTTCATTAGCCACAGCGCAGCGCTTCGTGTCTGAGGTGTGACCCACTTAACAAAGTGCAGTAAACAGTAAAACAATTGCTGTACAAATTAGTGTGTTTATTAGTACTTTAATAAATTTAAAATAATTTGAATACAAATACTAATTTACAACATCCAGCAGCACAATGAATTGTTTTGGACAGTTAAATAGGCTAAATGGAGATGCTGACACCGCCTCGAACATTAAGAAGATAATTCATCATAAAAACCTAAACACTAACATGCATTTGTATGTTTTTTTAAATTATAATAAGTAATATTTTGACTATTTTGATCTATTTTCTTAAAAATTGGTACTTGAAAGAAATGTGAAGCATTGTATGCCGGTTAGAAATTTTGTATGGCACGTACTCCATGCCAAAATCAAGCGTTCGACCGACCGATCACCCGAACGACCGGCTAATCGAACATCTAACCGAACGTCTTTTGCTTTGAACGTCTTACAGGACGGGTGACCCACGTGACGACCTGACGTGACGTCAACGTCTTGAAATTACTTGGTTTTTAAAATGTAATGAGCTTAACTGCTCTTTAGAGACTATAAATGAGACTATAAATGAACATTACAACCATTACAACAACTAGATCTACATATTTCATACCTAGAACAATACTTAGTCTTTTTTTCTGCTTACCCCCAATAAGCATTTAGATGTGCGATCTGTGGTAGACTTATAAATTAAAAAAACTTGCAGAGGGCAATGTGTCTGTTTGTGAGTGTGCCTGTGAATGTTTCTTAAGAGGTACTGTAGCTATACAGATATATAATAGAAACATAGTCTAAAATCATGTTTTTTTTTTATTATTATTTATTTTGTTTTCAGATTATTGTAGCATTCATATATATTAATATACATATATACATATACCAACCATTTTTGCTTGTTTTCCTTATCATTATGTTCACATGTGCTTAGCCCTACTTTTCCCCACTCATAAGCTATGGAGATGAAAAGCTTCAATAAGGTTTTCAGTGACTGTTCTTTCTCTGAGTTATACATTTCCTCATTGTTTGTTAAATATAGCCTATATGTATACTACATGTTTTCATCAATGGTTACACTTATGTTGAGCTTTTTTTGGCTTTTATTTATTATCGTGTTTTACCAACAAAGGTTTCTATTCAATGTTAGATCTCTGTTTTAGAATTATTCAACAAATCATGGGTGCAATAAATTAACAAGTTGTAAGTCAAAAAGAGTATTAAGGATAATATATAAGACGCAACATTTGAAGCTTTATTAAACAAGTTAGCTATTGCCTTCAAAACGGTTTTGCAATGCTCCTCACTTAAAAATTATTTACAAAAATGTAAAAAAAAAAAAAAAAAAACTTTTCATGTGCATTCAAACGTGTACTTTTTTATACCCACTTTTTATCAGCCGGCTTTGCGTATACCCACTCTGATGCGCATTGTTCATTAGCCAAAATCATGGCAGTCCACCACATGAATAGCTAATCCAATCGCACGTGAATGCAAATGCAAATAAATGCAAATATTCCCTAGCTATTAAAGACACTGAGGCGGTCAAGGACCGTGGCGCCGGCTTCCTTTAAAATATGATTGCGCCCGCTTCATCCCGCACATGCAGAGTGGTAAAAAATAATTACTTATTGATTACTAATTTGAATTACTACATTATAACGAAAACAATACCTTAAATTAAGAGTATTTTTCCAGGCACCAGTACACCGCTGTGAATAATATATACAAATATCAAATATGTAAATTGAAAATGAAAATTTTTCTTAAATCCTACATTATTAATTATTAAATCCGTTCTAATAATAAGCCAAAAAGGGTTTTTACAAAATTTTATGTAACACGTTCCTACATGTGCTTACACGTTGTTAACACGTACCATAGGCGTTTGGTCAGAAGTGTGAGTAACCGATCGTCTTTCTAACGCGATATCTACATGTGAAGACACGTTGTAACACGTTATGTGTGTTATGTTCTTGTAACTTCATGTGCTTAGGATAACTGGTCTTGGGTTGAACAAAGCTGATTTAAAAAGTTGTGCAAGCCTATTATTAAAATAAAATAGTGTGGTCTTGCAGCAGCGGCCTCTTTATTATAAACCAGACACGTTTTGACATCAAATTTTTTTTTAAAAGCACAAGCTATTCCACAATGATCTCTTCACAAACCTTTCAAATATTCCAAATAGCTACAAAAATCACGACAGGCTTCACAAAAACAAGAAAGCTAATTCTAAATTTTATAAAGAAATATTATTTAATGAATAGTCTAATTGTTCTAAGAGTGAGACTGTTATGCTCTTTGTAGAGGACGTTGGGATGTAGGCCATCTAAGAAAATTATATTTCCCCCATTAAAATTTAAGTTTAAGGAGCAGACAGGCTATTTAATTTCAGAATATTCATATAGTTTATATGCTTTTTACGTACTTAAAATGACAGTGAAATCTTCAAGTAAGCGTTGACTTTGTTTCAAGTCTGCATGTAGCCTGAATATGACAATCAAATAAATTACAGGCTAATAGCTTATACCCAATGTTATTTCGATAAAACGAATTTAACCTTTATGTCAGACACATTTCAAAAAGGCCAATGATAGAAGATTGCATAGTTCTAAAACATTTTGTGATTATAAAATTGTAACTAACATGATCTTAATTTAACAATATACTCTATAAGGAAGTGTGGCATTTGTGGTCTGAGATGAATATAAAAACAAATGTATATGTGTTCTTAGAAATTTGTCTGGGTCTCACAAGGAAATATCCATTTTTGATCAGTAGATATCTCTCTCATGAATGCAAACGAATGTGATGTTCTTTATTTAATCGAAAATAACTCCAAAATCAGAACAAAAAACCTGCTTATTATTATATACTTGATACATTTTTTCATTTATTTATCATTTAAACTAAACTAACATAACTATAACCATAACATAACTATATGGTTGGATATTGTTATCACATATGTACATCCAGTTGTTGTAATGTTCATTTGTAGTCTCTAAAGAGCAGTTAAGCTCATTACATTTTAAAAACCAAGTAATTTCATGACGTTGACGTCACGTCAGGTCGTCACGTGGGTCACCCGTCCCGTAAGACGTTCAAAGCACAAGACGTTCGGTTAGACGTTCGATTAGCCGGTCGTTTGGTTGATCGGTCAGTCGAACGTTTGATTTTGGCACGGAGTACGCGCCATAATTTTGTCCGACTTGAGGTGGCGGCGACGCCTCGTGACTGTCACGTGTGGCATCAAAGTACTGCGATAGCGATTCGAGAGCAGCGACTGACTCATCCGGCGCAGTTTGTTCAGAGCGGCTGCAGTTTCTCTGATGATCACATGACTGTTTCACGATTGGCCAGATTCACCGCATGACAACGATCATGTGTGTTTTGAGTTTATTCTAACATCCTCAAGTCCAATAATGCTGACAAATCTGTGTTTTTAGAACAATACAAGTGTTTTTACTGTAGTCGCAATGTTATATTGAGTCAGATTTATCATAAAACACTGATAAAAGCATATATAACCCCACTTTATTAGTATTTAAATAGTATATGTTTATGTTGCTCATTATTCTTGTTCAGATGGTGCTGTATTAAGCAGTATATGAAACGTGTTTCTGTTGGTCATGAAAACGCTTTTGAAAAGTCGTTTAATTCACTTCATCTGTGATAAAGCATTAAAATAACACGAGAGCATCACTAACGAGAGTAGAAAGTGTCCGACTTGACACCTCCGATTTCAACTCCGCCCCCGACTGCTCTCAGCTGCTCTCGTTGATCGCCGTCTGTAGCCGTAGATGAAGTCGAACACACTTTATGGCTACCCTCATGCGTTCCCATGTCAACTGGCTTCGTTCTTTCAGTATGAACACATGCGACACACTGTTTGGTCAAAAGAATATTTTGTGAAGCAGTCAAGAGCAAATCAACTAGATATGCATGAGCAGAATTTATTGTTTGCAAAAACAAGCATAAGTTCGTGATAACATATATTTATCAGGCACAGACTGCATAGATATCCTAATGTGTTTGCTGGGCCAACAGAATAAATGCTCAATGAAAGTTATGAAGGGAAAATCATTCACTAATAACACATCACGGTTTGATCACTGATGTAAGCAGGAAAAACTAAATAAAAATAAAAAGTACTTATTTTTCTTTGGGCAGACAGAAGGGATCCACAAAATTATTGTCCACACATTTCCGGCATTCCATCTCTTTTCTGTTTCTCATACACCGATAAAGAGGCACTATTTCATCAATTTTTTTAAATTCTGTTTCGAGATTCTTGTCCATCATGTCCTTCTGCCAGATCTCTTGAAAAACAAAGGCATTCATTTTGCCTTTTCTTTTATTTATCCAGTTTCTAAGGCCTTCCAGAATATTGTCTGCACTCTGAAGGCATGTTTGCACACAAGGTGAGTTGTATGAATAGAACACTACACAGCTTTGGTCTCTTGCCTCTGCTAGAAGTTTGTCCATGAGAGACTTTCCTACAGGATAGAGCAGAACATGCTCAGAATGTTCTACTTTATTCTCACTTGTTAGAACTGTCCGTGAAGCAATGACATTTTTTGGCTCTGTGCAAAGTTCACATTTGGTATGGTTATTGAGAAGCGCTTTTACTTGTGCTGCTTGTACATTGTCAAACTTCTTTTCGATTTTAGCATTTCTATCTACACAATGAGCCGGTGGGAGATAGATTGATAATGCATACTGAGCATCAGCTCCTTTTTTGGTCTTTGGCTGAACTCTGAAAGACAAAACAGCACAAGGTTATTGCAGTTATCATAAAATACTGTATTTGCCTTGTTCCTTGTGCATTTTCTCATTCAATTTTGCATGCACAGTTCAAACTGAATAAATTGATTAATTCATCAACTTCATGTGCAAATGTACCTACTTGTCATAAAAATACTGGGTCATTTTAGCAAGACACACAGTGTTCACATCCTGAATGTCTTGAACACACAGATGAAGGAGGCAGAGGAAGATGACGAGACCCCGCAGTAGTACCACAGACACCTAAAGTGAAAACATCACTCATTTCAACACAAAACTTGACTTCAATTCATGATCTGAAGAACCGGAGTGTGTAAGGGAGTACTCACGCTAGGGATTTTTGCCACAAACCAAGCCCAGGCACAAGTGTCCCCCCTCTCTAACAGAAGCGACCATTAATTTTGTTAGGGCAGATTCTTAGTCATAGCACTCGTTTATCATAAACGTTTTGTAAGCTTTGTAAGCTTTATATTTTAATTATTGAACACATGCACATCACTTTTGGCAGAGGTTGCTTTATTCAGTCTGACAATAACAGACTTTAAATGCTATGACACACAGAAGTTCTACCTTAGAAACACGGGGGGCTGGGGGGACTAATATACTAATTATGAAAATATAATGGTTTATTTTAAAAACACAGTTGCCAAATGCATAGGCTTTGTAGAATTAATATGATGGTACTATAGCAATAATTTAGGACAGTCTGTTTCATAATTTTAATTGTTACCTCTGACACGCAAGCAGTGCAACTAAAAATGCAACACTACTGAGTATGATGAAATTATTTTTTTAATGTTTAACCTATTTAATCCCACTGGTCACAGTAGTAACGTAAAAAAATTAGATGTAAAAAAAAATAAGATTTTAATTTATAAAGCTCTAAAAACTTTACTGACTGATGTTTTAGTGCACTTCCTGCTAATATGGAAAAAAGGGTCTCAATTAAATATGTGCAGTTTCACATGATTAGTGCAATCACATGACCAGAGCAGTTTATTTCCTGTTTGGTTCTTGAGAAGATGATGACTGCATCAAAGCTCCAAAGATATGAAAAAGATTTTTGCTACACATTATCATTAAAATGTCTAGTATCAGTATATGAATTCACATATATTCAGTTTTGTTGAGTGCGGTCACAGAATGAGTAAACATGTTGATGGTCACAATAGCGACTGGTGGGATAACTGAACTTAGGTATAAAACATAAATCCAATTGCAGTTGTTAGTGAATTTTGCACTAAATTGTTGCAATGACAAAGCTAAATGCAAGTTAAAAGGTACAATTTTGCAAATAAGTTACAATACTGATGTTGTAATACTGGTAGCACTATTATGAAAATTTGATGATATATGTGACAAAAAGTAACTATTTTGAAATACTTTGATGGTTGTATTTATTTATTTATTTATTTTTCTTTTATCTCAGTATTCCTCTCAGTTTTGTATAAGTTTTTTTTATGCAAAATAGTAACCCTAGAATGTGGGTTAAGATATATAACACATTTTATGACTGCAGACGTGTTAATTCAGCACACACATTATCCCACTGGTCACAATTGTGACAAACCATAAAACATAATTTTTCACACACTTTTCATAAAAAAAAAAAATTACATAAATAAATAAATAACAATACAGTGAAATAATCAACTAACTACAATCATCTAGCCCTCTATTAACCTGTTTAATGGCAATTTTTCCCAGACATGAAAATATCCAAATTATGTGTCAATAGTAACCCTTCATGTCTGGGAAAAATTGGCATTAAACAGGTTAATAGAGGGCTTGATGATTGTAGTTAGTTGATTATTTCACTGTATTGTTATTGTTTGGTGCTGTTCAAGTTGTTTTAACTTACAATGATGCATCTGTTAAATGCGTCATAATGAATGTGTTATGTCAGTGAATCGGTCGCAATGATCTTGTGTTTCATTGTATAGCAGACACAGTATTTCTGTTGGTTGTGGTGGTATCACTTGTCTGTATCTGGTAAAACTGCTGCCTAAGACATATTATTTCCTGGATGTCAGATTTTCTAATTTGGTGGCTATGCAATTTTGTTTTATTCAATACTCTGCCATCTGTAGTAGTTTTTAGTAGTGTCATTCACTCAGAACACATTTCATTCCACTGTGGTACTTTTCCATTGTATTTCAATGTAAATGCGCTCAAGGTCTTTGAATGCTGTGCTCTCGTCTGAGGTCTTTAAAGCAGCTTCTCACACATAATACATCATTCTAAACCACGGCGCTCCAGTTCAAAGAAATTCACCTTGCACTTGCTAAAAAAGTGCATTCGGCTGAGTCATGTAATTTCACCTCGGCTCAGAATGTTTTTATGATGTGAGGTTATTGTAGACACAGCTCACTGTGAACACCCTTGTAATTCGCTTCAACCTTTTCAAATTGTATAAATGATTATTTTAGGTTTAAGTGTGTGTAAGGATTTGGAAATGAGCAGAGCACAGCTGTTTCTAAGAGAAGGGTGTTCCTGCACAACCGGAGGCTGCAATTTCAGGACCGCATTTCTAGGACCGCAGGCTTAACTTTATTAACACATACACTGATAAAACAATCTCTCTCTGTGTTGTCTGCATCCTTAGACTCGCCCCCGTTGCCCAGCAAACCTGGACCCCTGACACAGAATAGCCAATCACATTAAACTGTTTACATATCACCACAAGGACCCTATAGTTTTTTGTATTATTTTATTTATTTATTATAAATTTGTATGTATTAGCTTCTTATACCATTTAATAGCGCTTACTATTCAATTCTGTATGTTATTATTTTTTTAAAGAAATATGAAGTTGTTTGTAATCACTTATTGTCCTAACTAACTCCTAACCCTTAACATTGGTAACCTGATTGAAATATTTAACCTAATTTATTTCAATATATTCTATAAATATATTCTGGTTTTAAATTCAGTTTTCTTGTAAAGAAAGACTTATATCTGTCATCTTTGCAAAACTTGTATCTCTTCAGTTCATTAGCCGCAGCACAGCGATTCACATCTGATGTGTGACACGTATGAAGTGCAGTAAACGGGAGAACAATTGTGCTACAAATGTTTATTAGTACATTAATAAATGTAAAATAATTTGAATACAAATGCAAGTTTATAACATTCAGCAGAAGAATGAACTGTTTTGCACAGTTAAATAGGCTAAATGGAGATTGCTGACACCACCTCGAACACAAGTTCACATCAGCTCTTACATTAAAAATAAGATGGAAAGATAAAAAATGAATAGTTTTGTTCAGGTCTCCTCTAGATGGCGCTGTCACAAAAAATAGGGTCCTAGAAATGCGATCCTGGAACTGCAGCTTCTGGTTGCATTGATGTTGAATCATTTCTCGATTCACGTTGCAATGATTTATCATCCCATCCATAACATTTATAATTTTTACTTTGTGTTACTTTATCGCCCGCTTTCGTCACCTCAGCCACCACCTCATCAGTACTGAACTGGTGCCGGCTCTACACTTACTATAGTAAACAAACATTAAAATGCACACAAGAACATCATAACAGTAAGTAAACAGAGACATATTTGGATGAACTAAACCTATACAGTTTGAGAATAGTCATTTTGACACGGTTTATGATTAAATATGTGATTGATTGCATCATCCTAAGCATGAAGGCACTGGAGTGGCACACCTCGAAGTGAAAGTGCACACAGTTGAATCACCATATCTTATCTTCTTTAGTATGATTATTTAAAGTGTTCTAGATGATTTAGTATTATGACATAGGTCCAATGTGCCAGGAGTTTTCCCCGGTGGGCTAGTGGCCAATGTGGGCTACAGATTCACATAAACATGACGAAAACCATAATATTGCATCTCTTTTTTAATGTGGATGGATGTGTGCCTGAGGCTTTTCTGTGTCAAATGAGATCTGAAAGTGTGAGTGTGCTGTGCGAGAAATGTTTAATTAGTTTCAGTGACAGTACTACATTAAAGTATAATATAACATAGTCCTAAAAGTGTCAAATGCCTAATTTTACCAGTAAAAATTATCCTACATGATTTATTCCTATGTATTTAGTCAGTGACAGAGTGCAAAACATAAGGGTCCAACAAATTTTAGCTTCCCAATCATTAATATATTTATTCTGGTTTCAACAAGTCTATTCAAGTCCACCACCCAAGTCCATAAAAAATGTAGGAAATCGACAGCGCATTTGACCATATATAGAAGTAATAATAATAATAATAATAATAATAATAATAATAATAATAATAATAACTTTATTTTGGCTTAAAATATTATGATTGTATTGTGAGTTCATTATCGAGGTATGTATTGCATGATGACATGATTATATTGTTACACCTCTAATAAATTGTTAAAACGAGTTACCAGAGTGTGACGTCTTATCCTCATAATGACTTACCATTTTATTTGCTGCTCAGAATCAGAAGGTTCAGAGATGCTGTGTGAGTCTGTGGTGAAGCAGGAGTGATGAGGAACAGGAAGTAGGTGGTTCTTATTCTAACACTTGACCAGCCCTCATCTTCAACACCAATAAAAATGGTCCACACTTGCATGACTCTATTAATAATGTGACTGAACATCTTTGCATGTCTCACTATGACTTTCCCAAAATGGTCAGTAAGTTACAAAATAATTTATGTTTTCATGAAACATTCGCTCCCTAAAAAGTCCATATCTGCAAGACAGACTAAAAATTCTCTTCCAAAACTTACTGCCAGATTCTGGAAGATAAATTATTCAAACAGTGGTACAAGAGGATGTCATGCTGGTCCTTCAAGAATCACTTTCAATCTGTCTGTCTATAAAGACTTCATGTATTTTATATGATTCTTATTTAGTAGGGGTCATTTTTTTAGGAGTCTATGAGAACCTCACACCTTGCACTTCTGGAAACTCCAGGTAGGTTGCAGTTCTGGAAAATGGTGGCACTGGAGAACAAAGGATCCCTAATGGATTCACATTTAATTCTTATCTTAACTTTTTTTTTTTTGGCAGTTAACGTATGTCTTTCCGCCTCCACCTGTTTTTGTTTGACCCTGCTGACCCAATGACCCAACTCTGCAATTTCTAGTATTGCATTAGTATAGCATACTTCTCATCTTTTTTGGCTCATTTTTTTCTGTAAAAAGAAAACCGGCTTGATAATCATGCACTCCTGAATAGAAGGCATTGTTACTTCCAGCTTCAATGAGCCTTATTGTATCTTAAGTTCCCTTTCTGTCTTTGTGTTTGGGAATGTGTTTTTGATGTGGGTCACTGTACAAAACTATGTGCTTTAAACTTTAAATTGTAAAACAATGTATGGTTGGTAAAGCGGGATCAAGGTAAGTTTTTATTAAAGTTTTTCACTTACAATAGAAACACTGTGATGATTGTGTTTTCCAGAAATATGAAAAACAAGTCAAGACGAGCATTTATGTATAGTTAAAAAAATTGTTGGTGAAATATTTAAGACAAAAATGTATCAAACATAATCGTTAAGCAACAGCATAAGTGTAACGTGGAGAGGGAGACGAGAGGCGAGGGGATCCATACGCACGCTTTTATTATAGGGATGAGGCAAAGACATGGTCAGACAGGCAGGTTCAAAATCACAGCAAACCGGTATAACGGAGAAAGGCACACTAGAAGTCCGTGAGGCAGGCGTGGGTCGATCAACGGCGAACATAATCCATAACGTGAGACAGAGAATAATCCTTATAACGAGCAATAGTCAAAAAAGGCAGGCAGCTAGACAGACGAAACGAGAAAGCCAGGCGAGAATACTAGAACTCGGGAACTAGGAAACTTAACACTAGAACCGCCAGAGGTCGCTGTATACCTAAAACCGCCATGCGGGTAAATTTTACCCACGCGCAAAAAAGCGTTTTGATATGGCTAAAGAAGATTTTATTTCACTGTATTATGCCACTGCCTTGATAAAGAAGTGTCTAGTGTCATAAAAAAATGATTGTCTAGTCATCAACTTATATTTTTGCCCTGTTGTTTTGTTTATAGATTTTTATGCAGGCTACAGTCCGTTTTCATAACGGTCAATTTAACATAAACAAGACTGCGCTGACAAAGGGAATTAAAAGGAAGTAACTACATAATTGTGTGGTGTAATATTAGAATTCGTTGTCATTATTCAATAGATTAAGACAATTCATATTATTTAAATTACTAAAATAACCCATAGACAACAATGTGTAATATTAACTTGCGCACACTGCATATGATGATGCGATGTCAAATTCAAGTGCAGAGCTTCACCCAATGAATGATTAATTTGTTTATTTATATAATTTATAATTTTAATAAGATAACAACACAAATATATATACTTAGGGTAATCCAAAAAAAAAGGTTGTATTCATTACATAGATCGGATTTTTTTTTTTTTTCAGGAAATGGCCGGACTAGAATAAATAGCAACACAGTAGCGAACAATAAACAATAGAAATTGCAAAACAAAAATGAAATAATCCAAAGTTTTAACAATATGTGTAACATTAGGCTAAACATCTAAATATGAGATCGCTGTCAGATGAGCCGTCAGATTCTGAGCCCACCCAGGACGTATAACTGACTCTCCAATAATCATGGTATTTAGTGCTTCTAATACCTCTTCGGCATCAATAAACTGCCTTCTTTTATTCGTATTGACTTTATTTATGAAACTGATAACAACTAATTTAGTGAGTAAAAGGCGCTGCCTAGCAATGAACAATGTAAAAACATAACCGGCAAGATTATGACAGTGCGAAAATACACGCATTATATAGTGGGTAAATTTGACCCGCGCTGGCGCTTTTAGGTATAAATGCTCCGTTTTTCGATCTGGTATTATTTAAACACTTTTTAACACCAGGGGATTTTAAATTACACAATTTTAGTAAAAGTCAATGACTGGGAGACTTGAGTGTTTTATTGAAAATCTGTTATGTACATTTGAATAACAGGTACGGGTAAAATTGACCCCGTGGCGGTTCTAGTGTTAAACTAGGAAAAACAGTGCTAGCACTAGGAGAGCGCTAAACGCTACTGTCAGTATTCTCCACATTAACACTCCACAATACTCGGTGCTTGCCGAGTGAAAGTCCGGGGCTTTTATTGGCCACAGGTGTATGGCGCAATCAGCGTGGTGGATAGTGGGAGATGCAGTCCGGGGTGTAGTGCAACAGTCTGTGTGTAATAATGGAACGAGAGCGACATCTGGTGGTGAGCGGACCGCAGAACACCGACCAGATTCGTGACAATAAGATACTTGTCAAAATCTGTTGTAATCTAGCATTACAATTTAAAAAAGTGTCAAGTTACGCCGATCTAAAACAAAACAAAATAAAAAGTATCAGACACATTCTTGTAAAATAGCATATGGTAGTTGTCAAAATCTCTTGCAGTATTAAAAAAAAGGTAGAGTTGGTTACTGATATAAGAGTTAAAGTAAAAGAAAACATATTACACTGTTCAGCGAAAATACATCCTCTCTCCTTGGTGCCCAAACTCAAAATGAAGTTTGGTGCACAGCAAACAAACCCCGGCCCCCTAACACAACCCTAACACCGTAAGCTGAGGCCAACGCAAAGATTTAAATGTATGATTAAAGAATTAAACAAAATAATATATTTTTTAATCAAAAAATACTATTATTTTAATAAAGCAATGACATTTCTTAATTGATGAAAGCATTCTTTCTGTTTTAACATGGATACAAGTAGTTTTCCATTTTAAAGATCATACCAGCTTCCTTTTAAACAAACTTCTATGCTACAGGGATACGTTTTTATTATTTTAGTTCATTTTATTTAGTTATACACACTTAATTCAGTTACTACTATGTTTTTTTCCTGTTTTTTTTTCTATTAAGTCATTTAA
Source organism: Labeo rohita (assembly GCF_022985175.1). NCBI lineage: Eukaryota > Metazoa > Chordata > Actinopteri > Cypriniformes > Cyprinidae > Labeo > Labeo rohita. The sequence goes on from NW_026129217.1 coordinate 1,084,165, forward strand.
TGTGTAATAATGATAATAACATTGTTATAATTTTATTTCTCTTGTTGACGAAGCATGGTACGTTATAGAGACATTTGTTTTTTCTGTTAAAATATTCAGTCCCTTATAAAGTGTGTTTACAAATGTGACAGGTGAGCACAATGCTTCTGACAACCACGTGGTAATATTACCTGTAGAGGAGGCGTTGCAAGAGGTTGTAGTTAAAACAGAGTCGCAACACATGATGGTGTTTGTGTTTTTTCTTTTGTTATTGACACTGATTCATATAATTTGATTTAATTCTTGCAGAAATCATTGTCTTATTACTCATTATTGACTGTTTTTGTTTATATTTACTTATTGTTGGTGATATTTCTGGATATATGTAGTTGTGTTAATGTGTGTTATTGTCAGCTCTGATTATATGACCATTGTGACTGGTGGGTGGTGTTTTCATGGTGCATACATGTGTCTTTAAGGCAGAGGAATCTGTATTTGTAATTTTTTAAATAATAAGTCAAAATGAGTAGTAAAAGGTGGAACGCTGATTTACATGACAAATCATTATGATCCGTCGGCTCCTGATATGGGTCTAAGGCCGGTGACACACTGGATGCGTGGCGTAAGCGTCTCAGCTGCGTGGCGTGTCCGTTTTTATTTCGGCTCCCATGTTAACAGGTTAGAGCTTGCACACTGCCTGCGTGAGACGCGCGTAAAACGCGTGCTTGCTAGAAATAGAACCGACGCCTATTTTTCACGCGACACGCAAGCGTGTTGGAAGCGTTTCCAGGCAAAATAGAATAGGAAAATATGTTTGTATGTCATTTTGTACACAAATACATAATAATTAATGATATTTTGATGTTGGAAAGTTTATAGGTTGACATAAATTCAGATATATATGTAATTTAAAAATAAAAAAATACAAATAATTATCGATTTTCAAATATTGCACCTGTCAAACAGTCTATTTTGCCGTCAGTACTGTTGACGGTGTCCTTTATCAGTAGGCTTTATATTTATGTTATATTTATATTAAAATGAAGTATAGCCTTCCACAACTCTCTCCCCATATGTGAACAAGGGTGATCCAAATCACGTGACTTGACACAGGCTACACTTCGAGTTTGCAACAATGGACGACGGCAGGTTAATTGAAGAGGTGGAGAAACACAGACAATTGTACGATCCACAGGATCCTTGCTATAAAGATCCACGAAAAAAGGAGAAAGCATGGGACTCAGTTGCAACAGCTATTGGTTATAATGGTAGGTTTAGTATTTATATGATATTTGTGTTTTTGTAATTGAATTTCTGCCATGAAGATAGCTCAGATTGCTGACATGGCATTAAATAAAAATGATAATGATATAATGGTAGGTTTACTATATATTGCCTACATAGGCAACTTACCGATAGCCTACATGTGGTCCAATCGAAGTTTGAGGGTGCAGGGTGTATAAAAAAAAAATTTCTATAGCCTACTAATCTTTTCAGGTCGGTTATCATCCCTCCCTCCATTATTATTTGTCAACCAGCACACACTTTACTGCTGTCTCCTGCTTGCACTTGCACTTGCCTTTTATAAATGTATAAATCCATTCAATACATAATTAAATACCTAATTGACCTACAAATCTTTTTATATATATTTTAACGTCCAGTTGTTATATTTGTGTTATTTTTTGTCACCATTACATTGTTCTAACAATATAATTAGCATTTCAAACGTAAGTTTGAAGTGATGTGTTCATCTGCCACATACCACAGAAAAACCTTTCAAAACACAAGTCACCAAACAGACTACAAAACAGAGCTTTTTTTTTTTTTAATGCAGGCGTATTGACTGTGATAATATAAATAAAATAAGTAATTTTGTAGAGATCAACATGTCAGTCTTTATTTAAGATAATTATTATAATTATTAACATAAAAAGGATATTAGTTGAAGGATATTTGTCATCAATCGAGGTGCCACGCAGAACATTTCAAATTACAAACAAACATGACAAACTATATACAGGAATAGAAAATAAAGTTGTTAAATTATGTACAATGAATGTATGTTGTGATGTGATCACATGCTCCCTTCCAGAGAATTGAAGAAAGCGCTGAATTTCTCACGCACTCCATAGGCATCCTTGCTGCCTCTGTTCCCTCCCATGTTCCTTATAATAGGCAACATGTCTCCTGTATGTTCTGCCTCATCCTGCCATCTCCGGTTTTGCGCTGGGTTGGTGAGAAAGTTGTGCAGGATGCACGAAGCCATAACGACAGTGTCCACAAAGTGTGGTGCCATCTGCAGCCTCGAAAGCAGCACTCTCCATCTCGCAGTGAGGATGCCGAAGGCACACTCAACAACCATTCTGGCTGAAGACAGTCGGTAATTGAAATTTTCTCGCCACCTTGGGAGACGATGACCCGGGAAAGGCCTCATGAGGTAGGTTTTCAGCGGAAATGCCGCATCTCCAACAATTACATAGGGCATGGGACCCTGCACACCTGAACCTGGTAAAGGGCTGTCTTCGGGCACATTCAGTGTTTTGGCCTCCATGCCCCTGCCAAGCCGCGAAGAGCCGTACACCCCCCGTCACTGGCCCGGCCAAAGTCTCCCACCTGGATGTAGGTGAACCTGTAGTCTGCATCCACAAGTGCCAGAAGAACAATAGAGAATGTCTTCTTATAATTAAAAAACAGACTTCCAGAATTGGGAGGTGCTTTGATGGTGATGTGCTTCCCATCTATTGCACCCAAGCAGTTTGGAAATTTCCACTTGTCCCAAAATTTGGAAGCAATGGCTTTCCACTGGTCCTCAGTTGGTGGAGGAATGTGGGTTGACATCATCCTTTTTTCAATGGCACTGCACGTCATGTGCACAGATGAGCACACTGTTATTGCCCCCAAACGATATTGATAGGCCAGGCTAGCAAAGCTTTCTCCTGCTGCAAGGTATCTGTGTCAGAAAGAAAAATATGTCATTGTCAATATGAGTAATTATATTAGTAATAATATTACAACAAAGTGTTAGTAGTATTGATGAGATTATATTTTCTCCTCATAGGTGATGATTGCAAAAGAAGGTGGAAGGTGCTGAGAGATGCTTTTGTAAAACATAAAAAACAAAAGCATCCTCCCAGTGGCTCTGCAGGTGGGACAGTCAAGGAATGGAAATACGAGGTAGAAATGTCATTTCTACTGCCTCATTTGAATCCAAGAAGGTTAGTATGTACTTTAATTTCCTTGTTTTGGTTATAGAGATACTTAATAACTTCTTAGGACAAAACATTAAATTGTTTACATTATACACAAAGGTTGTTTTTAAATTGTATAAAGTTAAGTGTTACTTAATTATCACAAGGACCACTGTTAATCTATTTTAGCTCAAGATGTTCACTGGATCCAATACAACCACTGGAAGACACACAGGACCCCATTGATTTGAGCGCAATAGAGGAGGATGTGGAGCGCACTGCAACTCCAACATCACAGAGGTGTAACACCCCAACCCCACCATCTGGGCCAATCACATCAACACCCCACTCCCGAGCTAGTCCCACTCCAGCCCACCCCCGCATTCAAGCTATTCTGTCAGAGACTAGACAAAGCACTTCAGCTCAAACAAGACCTGCACGTGACAGGAGAAGACAAGTAGTAAGTGAAGCTGAGCAACAGCTACTGGACATCATCTCCATTCCAACTTCAAATGTCCCTACTGCGCAAGAGGAGATGTACTATTTTGCTTTGAGTTTGGTGCCTAGGCTAAATAGGCTATCACGTGAGGCACAGGCCCAGGCCCAAACTCACTTCTTGACATACCTCACTGAACTGGAGGACAGACAGCTGGCACAGATGAACACCCCAGGTCCTATAAGAGGAAGCCACTCTTCCACCTCCACTGCATTTCACCCTTACAGCCCCACATTCCAAGCCCGGTCCCAATATCATCCTGTTCCTCCCCAAGATGACCCTCCCAGGACATTTTCGGAGAATCTGTCTGACCCTTTACCCCACAGCTACCACAATTTTTAAATAATGGCATTAAATGTAAATAGTTCAGTTTTGAAAATTAACATTATGTGGAATAATGTATCTGTTTTAGTGTAAAGAATAGTGTTTTGTTATTTAAACGTTTATAATGTTCAATTGTTTATTAAAAAAAAGTATTCTTGTTGAACTGTCTTTTGTTCTTATATTATACAGAGAATAAAAAGCCTACCTGAGTGTAATGGCAAGCCTCTGCTTGGGTTCGATAGGATCACGGAAATTGGTTGTCTGGCTCGTCAGGTCGGGTCCGACAATAGACAGAATCTCCTCCATTTGTTCCGCTGACATCCGAAAGTAATTCAGATGTTTTCGGAATCAAGTTGCAACTCTGCAACGAGGTGATAATAAGCTCCGAAAGTTTTTCTTCTTTGATTCATGGGGTGAACCCACCATCGTCTGTTTCTCCTCCGGCGAAGTCTTAACAGAAGAAGGGCCGCAATGGCTTTTCTTCTGTCAACAACTCGAACTGAAAAAGAACAAATACCGTTATAATTTTCAATAGTAATAGGGACCCAGGAATAGACTTTTGTCCACTGTAGTGGAAATTATATTTTATTAAATTTCTCTGATACCATACATGTCAAAATCTGGTGTCCTGTAAATAGCACATTCAGGGCTTTTCAGAGACACCAAATGTTTTGAGGTTTAAGTCTAACATTTATTTAGTGATCAAATTTAGCACTTCTGAAATGTATCATATTTTCATATTTATGGAAATATGATAATATATTGTAATCATAATTAATTTGAACTACTTTTCAAATTGAATTTCATTAAACCAACATCTCAGGAAAACGTTATGGGGTTTCATCTTTTACAGAACAGGGCATTGATTTCATACATGTCCACTGTAAAGGACATCAGGACTTAAATCATGTTTATCTGGCATTTTTGGAGAAACAACAAGTGAATATTGAAATTAATTATTAATTAATATTCCTATTAAGTATGAGAGGTGTTCATGAGAAAATGTTGCAAATTATTACTCCAATTACACTACTTTTTTTCATTAAATCTTACTCCAAGAACACATTAATATGCAAATTAGATCCAGTGAAAAGATACATTGCATTGAATGGGAATATTAATTTATGTCCATTTTAACCACATATTGCATAAAGTAAAATGGTGTATCAATTCATTACGTTAGATCTTTCATAACATATCTGAGAATCATCTTAATACAAATTTTGGTTAGAGAAAACCTGAAACCCCCAAATTTATTGGTGACTTAAAAAAAAAATATCCCATTATTTTTGCCAGTAATTTCATGTCATTTTATTTTTTTAAACAATCGAGTCCTGGTGTCCAATACAGAGGTCATAGCATATAAAATATAAAAAAAAATTCCCATTTGTTTAATTTGATTACATGAAAAAAATATGACACACTATAATAACGTAGTGTGTATTCTGAGTGACGGTCCAACATCAGGTAGGCTAAATAAGCTCTTTAAAACTACACAAATTTGTAAATGTTATTGAAATAAACAGACAGCCCACTTACCCATTTTTCGGATTTTGGAAGGTGTAGGTGTGTGAAAAAGTTGAAAATGTTGTCGTGAAGACAAGAGCCTGGTCTGTCGGAGGCCTCCCTATGTCACCTACAGCAGCAGCAGCGCGCCAGTGCCGCGTCTGGCACGGTTCTGGTGTGTAAAGACACAGAAAACGAGACGCAGCCGCCACGCAGCTGACACGCATCAGAAACGCCACGCTCACGCCACGCATCCAGTGTGTCACCGGCCTACTAGCTTAAACCAGCATCAAAAAATACCTACCAGCATGTGCTGTTTTTTTCACCAGGGCGTTAGTACATTAGTTGATCAAATCGAACATGCAGTTCAAAGCAATACAGGTGTGGGTTTTGATTCCGCTTTACAGTTATGTGGGTTGGTAGCCCGAAACAAGGTGGTGTGCATATGAAAAAAATACGATGAATGTATTCATCCCTGGAAATATAGTAGACGATGTGTGTTTTAGTATTTGTCTTGCGCATTTCTTAAACCCACAATGTCCTGACCAAGAATTGTTGAGAATAGCCAACATCATACATACAGATCTGGGTTATGATCCACAAGACAAATTTGCATTTCATGATGTTTCTAAATTTGAATCACGTCTAGACCTAAAAATGGTCATCTTTCACAGATCATGTTCAGGTAAATTGGAAAAAATTAGATGTCTGTTTACCATACAGGCAAGTGAGTGCACTTCTTAACAAAGCAGATACTACATGAAGTTTTTCAACACTACTCAGACCAATTTTTAAGTTCTTTTTAAAGTCCATGAATTTGAAGTAATTTGCTATGTCCCCAAACAACCGCAGTCAGAGTGTTCCACAGACACTCTGAATTCACTCATTTTTTTGTTGGATTCCATCATTTGGGCAGTGAGGTGAACACTTCGAAATGGGGCTTGCAGGTTCGTGCGCAGTGGGTATGCTGGGTCCCCGTACACACACATTGGATGACCATCTGCAGACATGGCATGATTTTCCAGCAAAGACATCAGTCCAGATTCTGCCAGCATGCCAGAGTCATGCTTCCTTCCTTCTGTTAAAAATAAAGTGATATTATTATTATTATTATTATTATTATTATTATTATTATTATTGTTTTATTTATTTTAAAATTGTTCACTAAAAACAGTTTCAGGTACCCACTTCCATATTATAAAAATCAATGGATGGACTCTCCAATGAATTCTGTCTGTTTGGTACTTAAAAAAAAAGATGCCAATACAAAATGTCCACAGACCAGGGGTGTCTAAACTTGGTCCTGCAGAGTTTAGCTCCAACCATAATTAAACACACCTGAACCAGCAAATCAAGGTCTTACTAGCCACACTAGAAACTTCCAGGCAGGTGCCCTCCAGGACCAAGTTTTGGCTCATTTATGAAACTTTTTAACTAGTGAGGAACAGTACAATGGGTGTCATGATATTTGTTGTGAGAACACTTGGCCCTCACAAACAATTACAGTCAAACCTATGCACACACTGGGAGAAGGAGAGAAAAGTTTACCGTGTTGTGATCATGTGCCTTGGCAACGTCATCTGATTGGACTGCTGCCAAGTTTAAGATTACTGTCCCACTGACCCCCACCTCACTTGACCCACTGACCACCAACAACAACTAATTTTCTGAGGTAAGTTCACTTTTTACTTCTCTACAAACAATGTTTTGAGTTTATAACTTTGTAAGTACAAAATAAATTCTTCCAATAAAATTACAGCGATAGGGGCCTATATGACTGACAGGACAGGCTGACAACAGAGACTGTAATATAATAAAACATTCTGGCAGGATCTGGTCAGAGAAAAGGGTTTCTGACTGGAAAAAGTTTTCTGAAGTAATTTTTTTTATATCATTTCAAATTACATTAATGATTTTTAAAAGATTATGAAAGTATAACAATAAATTATATTCTGACAGGATTTGGTTAGAGAAAAGGGTTTCTGACTGGAAAAGTTATTTTCTGAAGTATTTTATTTTTCCACTTATTTCAAATTACATGAATGATTTTAAGAGATTATGATAACATGAAATATGACGTTTTAATATATATGTATTACATTACGGTGGCCGAGAGAGCTCAACGCGCTGCAACTTAAGAAAACACATGCAAACAGAAAAAAACGACAACAAATTAAGAAAACTTCTTCATCAGTTTGACAACACAGGCACTGCAAATCCTCGCAAAGCAAACACAAATACGGAAACGCACTGCAAATTCTCACAACACAACCAAACGCAGAAACGCCCTGCAAACACACGAAGGCACTGCAAATAGCACGGACCACAACGGAAATGTTTCAGGGGGACCTCAAAAAGTGACGGACCCAGCTGGGACCTGAATTTTGACCTGATTTTAACCATTAATGAAGCGTTGCATTTTTTTTTTGTGAACTTTGAACGTTCTATTTATTTGCATGTATTTATTTATTTATATATTTATTTGCAATTAAGTTAATAACGTTTCACAGTTAAGTGTGTAATTCGTCAGATTAGTCTAATAATATCCAAAAGACCAATGAATCGTATGATCAGGATGTTAAACAAAATAATCAGGTCCAGATATTGAACATTTATTTTTCTATTGCCCTTATGCTATTTCATTTTGGACTGGCTTTAAAATAGACATAACAAAGAAATTAAGCAAACCCCTTAATTTAGATTTTCATAATATTTTACTTTGTTTTCAAAACCCCTCTTTTTCTGATAAACAGGTTTATATTGTAAATATAAATTATCTTAGGAAAGTTTTATATTCATAAGTCAAAAGTAAGTTAGAAGAAACCATTATCTCATTACCCTCTCTAATATGAGATTTCAAAATAAGAAGCTCATAAAAACAAAACAAATTTTAAAGCTTTCAAATGTATGTAACTGCCCTGGAATTTCCTTTTTTTTTCTTTCTTTCTTTTGGTATGTTTGTGTTCATTTTGGGTGTTTTCTCTTTCTGCTGTTATTTATTTTTATTTATTTTTTATTTTTTTGCAGTTGAATTTGCAATTTGGAATGTTGCCTTGTTTTTTTGTTCAATGATGAAACTGAATAATAATAATAATAATAATAATAATAATAATAATAAAAAAATAATAATAATAATCACGTCCCAGCCGAGTTCGTCACTTTTTGAGGTCCCCCTGAAACATTTCCGTTGTGGTGCGTGCTGTTTGCAGCGCGTTCCTGTGTTTGGTTGTGTTGTGAGAATTTGCAGCGCCTGTGTTGTCAAACTGATGAAGATGTTTTCTTAATTTGTTGTCGTTTTTTTCTGTTTGCATGTGTTTTCTTAAGTTGCAGCGCGTTGAGCTCTCTTGGCCACCGTAATATTTATTTTTTTTTAAACCATTAATGCAACACTTTTTCTTAGACCAAATCCTGTCAGAATTGGTTTTATTGTAATGTCATGTCTTCATAATCTTTTAAAAAAATTGTTCATGTAATTTCAAATAGGTTAAATTATGTCAGAGTAAAAAGTATAAAGGGAAAAAAGGAATCCCTCACAGGAAAACTAAATTATTTGAGGTAACGTTACATCTTGGCTTCGCAAGAAATATATTTTTTATATTTTTTTATATTTTTTATATACATCATATATATAAAAATATAATATACAATATGAATATTCTTGACAATTTACTAAATGACTCATTGTTTTATAGTCTCTGACAGCACAGATTTTGATCACACTATATATATTTAAACAAAACAAAAAACAAACAAAAAAAATTGGTGCACTTTTTGTCTTTCTCATTCTTAGGATGACAACCCCGTACAGTCGCCCAGCACCGCTTCGGTTCAGGTGTGTTGCAACCTGCAGGAGCCAAAACAAACACAAATCGGGGGCGGCCCGATCATATCAAACATGTTTGATATTCAGGATTTTAAATCGTCATGATGACGGCAATATGATTCCATCAGCACTTTCACTACAGCCAATGCGCAACTGCAAACATCTGCTGTACGGCTCCATTGGAAAGGGGAGGAGGAAACTGCTTCTTGAAGTTTTTGTAGTAACACTGTCTGTATAATGTGTATAAAACACATTATAACCTGTAAGGAAAAAGAGAATCTCTGGGGTGAAATTACCTCAGTTTTGAACGTACTAACATATGTAAACCTTAGTTTCTAAAACTAGATCTGCTGCACCACATCATGGATCAGGCGTGTTGCAACCTGCAGGAGCCAAAAGGCTTTGACATTTGTAACGCACAGGAATAAAATACATGTCGGCACCTACAAGGTCACCATGTCAAGTGCCCTCACCGAAGGGGAGACGGTGTATCTGTCAGTTAGAAATGGTAGTGA